>NC_085846.1:57152066-57339566 GCF_035594765.1 Anolis carolinensis
ACCACAGTCTGGGGGAGAGAGTTCCACTGTCGAACAGCTCTCACAGTGAGGAAGTTCTTCCTGATGTTGAATCACCTCTTCCTGAGGTGGAATCTCCTTTCCTGTAGTTTGAAGCCGTTGTTCCGCACCGTAGTCTGCAGGGCAGCAGAAAACAAGCTTGCTCCCTCCTCCCTATGACTTCCCTTCACATATTTGTACTTGGCTATCATGTCTCCTCTCAGCCTTCTCTTCTGCAGGCGAAACATACCCAGCTCTTTAAGCTGCTGCTCATAGGGTTTGTTCTCCAAACTCTAGATCATTTTAGTTGCCCTCCTCTGGACACATTCCAGCTTCTCAACATCTCCCTTCAATTGTAGTGCCCAGAATTGGACACAGTATTCCAGGTGTGGTCTGACCAAGGCAGAGTAGAGGGGGAGCATGACTTCCCTGGATCTAGACACTATACTCCTATTTATGCAAGCCAAAATCCCATTGGCTTTTTTAGCAGCCGCATCACATTGTTGGCTCATGTTTAACTTGTTGTCTACGAGGACTCCAAGATCTTTTTCACACATATTGCTGTCAAGCCAGGCATCCCCCATTTTGTATCTTTGCATTCCATTTTTTCTGCCAAAATGAAGTATCTTGCATTTGTCCCTGTTGAACTTCATTTTGTTAGTTTTGGCCCATCTCTCTAATCTGTTAAGATCGTTTTGAATTCTGCTCCTGTCTTCTGAAGTGTTAGCTATCCCTCCCAGTTTGATGTCGTCTGCAAACTTGATGATTGTGCCTTCTTACCCTTCGTCTAAGTCATTAATAAAGATGTTGAACAGAACCGGGCCCAGGACAGAATCCTGTGGCACTCCACTTGTCACGTTATATGTCATAGGATGCTGTTAAGTAATTTCCACTTTTAAAGTGTTGGTACTGTGAACTAGCCAGTGTTTATCAGCATTTTGTAATTTTGCCCTAATAGACAAGACCATAGGCTATCCTTTCAATACTATGATTGAGCTGAATGATTTGAATTTATTGACCTTGCAGATGCTACAAATTTGTGTTTCTCCCAAAATCCATGTTTAAGTAATGACCAGAGGCTTAAAATAAACCTAATAGAAATTACCCTAATTTAATATGGACTTTTTGTTAAACTGATTGATGCATCCATTTCACCTAAGTTATTTATAGTGCAGATGAAATGCACTGTATGTCAAGGATGTTTTGAATATTTATGTTTACACCTTTGAAGACATGCAGGGCTTAAATCTTGATAAACAGGTTGAGAGCATATGGATAAGAATTAATGAAACAAGGACTGAAAAAGATGTAGTTGTGAGGGTGTAGTAAAGACCTCCAAGCCAGACTGAAGACGTGGGTGAAGTATTCCTTGAACAGATGATCAAACACGCAGAATGAAGAGATGTAGTAGTAATGGGAGATTTCAACTATTCTGATATTTGTTGGAAAATAAACTCTGCCAAGAGTCCAACAAATTCCTTACTTGCCTTGCAGACAATTTTATTGTCCAGAAGGTAGAAGATGCAACAAGGGGATCAGCTATTCTGGATCGGATCCTAGCCAACACTGATGACCTGGTCAATGGAATGGAATTGGTGGGATCCTTAGGTGGGAGTGGCCGTGTGCTCCTGGAGTTTGTGATACAGAGGAAAGGGGAAACTAAGAGAAGTCAGACAAACTTTCTAGACTTTAGGAGAGCTGAATTCAGGAAATTTAGTCCTCAGAAGAGAAGGCTGAGAAGAGACATGATAGATATGTTTAAATATTTTAAAGGCAGTCATAAGGAAGAGGGATCAAGCTTGTTTTCTTCTGCACTGGATTCTAGGACATAGAGGAATGGGTTCAAATTTCAGGGAAGGAGATTCCATCTGAACATTAGCAAGAATTTCCTGACTGTGAGAGCTGTTCAACAGTGGAACTCTCTGCCTCAGAGCGTTGTGGAGGCTCTTTCCTTGAAAGCTTATAGACAGAGACTGGATGGCCAGTCAGGAGTGCTATGTCAGGAGTGCTACTGTTGTGCTTTTCCTGCATGGCAGGGGGTTGGACTGGATGGCCAGCATGGTCTTTTTCAGCTCTATGATTCTATGAAGTGGAAAATTGTATGCCATGTTTGAAATGAACACAAGTGGTCAATTCATTATTTTGAATATTTTTTCTACTAATGCTGTTGCATGGGTTTTAATATAGCTGTGCTTCCAGCCACGTATAACTTTGCATCATGAGAAAAGTCCATGAGAGTTCTGAAATTATTAACAAAATTCCTCCCTCAGGCACAGAGTCCAAGGGAGTCATTATTCTGGGAGATTCAGCTTCAGCCCACTTTCATATCCCTCCTGAATGGGTGACAGCTTCACAGATGTCAAGGGTATGTCACTTTGCTCATTGCTACTGTATGGTGCCTGTTGACTATCTGAGAATTTATTTTCTGTGATGAAAGATACTCAATGAGAATAAAGGCTGAAATGCCATTTATTTTTCTGGGAATCATCACTTTCTCTGGAGGAAGTTACCATGATAATAATGCATTATTGCAGTTCATTACAAGAGATGCTCAATGTATATTAATAGACTGATAGGATAGGAAGGCTAGAAAGAGGCTTAATTTTTAAGAAGACCCCTAGCAATAGAACCAGTAGCAGAGGACATGTTGACATCCTGGCCTAGAGAGAGTCCTTTAATCAAAGTTTTCTGGTTTGGACATACTGGAAACTGATACTGATCTGTGATTTTAGAAATCACTGCAGCCAAGCAAATAAGAGGGAGACAAGAGGTGACAGATCAGAAGGTTTTCTCAACTCTGAAACTTTTTTCATATATAAACAAACTACTGTATATACTCGAGTATAAGCCTAGTTTTTCAGCCCTTTCTTTAAGACTGAAAAAGCCCCCCTCGGCTTATACTCGGATGAGGGTCCTAGTTGGCTTATATTTGGGTCAGCTTGTACTCGAGAATATATGGTACATTTATTATTTTTCTCTATTATTATTGGTATTATTACATTTATTATTTTTCTCTATTCTTGTTGCTACGATTAGATTTACTTTACTCTATTTTTATTATTATTAATACAGTAGAGTCTCATTAATCCAAGCTAAACGGGCCAGCAGAAGCTTGGATAAGCGAATATCTTTGATAATAAGGAGGGATTAAGGAAAAACCTATTAAACATCAAATTAGGTTATGATTTTACAAATTAAGCACCAAAACATCATGTTATACAACAAATTTGACAGATAAAGTAGTTCAATACACAGTAATGTTATGTTGTAATTACTGTATTTACGAATTTTGCACCAAAATATCATGATATATTGAAAACATTGACTACTAAAATGGCTTGGATTATCCAGAGGCTTGGATAAGTGAGGCTTGGATAAGTGAGACTCTACTGTAATACATTTATTATTTCACTCTGATATTATTATTATTGCATTTATTATTTTACTCTATTTATTATTACTTGTATTATTTTCCTGTATTGATTATTATTATTACATGTATTATTTCACTCTATTATTATTAAAAGGATACATAAGCACATTTACACTGAAGAAGATGAGAATAATGATTTGATCAGAGTTGGACAGTCTTATCTTAAATGTGAGCTTTATGTAAATATTCAAACACATTTAACCTACTGATGCTTCAATTAATGTAATTTTATGGGTATCTATTTTTATTTCTGAAATTTACCACCCTTGGCTTATACTGGAGTCAATGTTTTCCCAGTTTTTTGTGATAAAATTAGGTGCCTCGGCTTATATTCGGGTTGGCTTATACTCGAGTATATACGGTATTTATGGGTTGTGAATATCAGATCCAGAGAATAAGAGTAAAAGAACAAGGTGAGTCGAAAGAGCCTAAGGGACTGCAGGGACAACCTGGAGTAGAGATCTGTCAAATATCGCATTGGTCATGCTCTAGAACAAGTCTGCATGTGTTTCTACAGATTGGGGATTCTAACTCAAAGGTCCTGAATTGTCCAGAAAAGCTAAGCAAAGTCCTGGCCAAATGCAATAAAGGAAACATAATATTTGATAGTAAAAGACCCTAAAGATTAAGTTTCCCTGGCAGGCTCTGTGGCTCAAGAATAGTAAGGACATCATCATAGGACAGTCCATTTATCTCATCTGATGACGTCCTAGCTCATCTATACTGGCAATTTATGAAATAAAGTTTTGTACTTAACAGGAAATTATGTGATAATACGCAGTTTATCCCCAACACTAAAAGCTAAGCACAACAGCAACCATGACCACTATTTTGTATTTTAATTGTTGCTTATTTTGTTGCATTGTTTTCAATTTTTATTTTCTCTTTTGAGAGCCCAAAAGATTTAAATATTCTAGATTAGCAGTTGTTGTTTTTTTTAATACTTTATGAGAAATTGTTATAGAAATGACACTCATGATGAACAGGTTATGAATATAATAAATCAGAGTCAGGAGCAATTGAGATTAGCATGCCTAATAAATATGGTGGGCCCCTGGTGGCACAGTGTGTTAAAGCACTGAGCTGCTGGACTTGCGGACCAAAAGGTCCCAGGTTCAAATCCTGGGAGCGGAATGAGCACCCACTGTTAGCCCCAGCTCCTGCCAACCTAGCAGTTCGAAAACATGCAAAATGTGAGTAGATCAATAGGTACAGCTCCGGCAGGAAGGTAACGGCACTCCATGCAGTCATGCTGCCCACATGACCTGGAGATGTCTATGGACAACGCCGGCTCTTCGGCTTAGAAATGGAGATGAGCACCAACCCGCAGAGTCGGTCACGACTGGACTTAACGTCAGGGGAAGCCTTTACCTTTACTAATAAATATGGTAACAAAACTAATGATGGTGACATCCAAGGAGCATGAAAGTGATGTGTTCAACCTAGCACTTAGATTGCGTCAGTATGACTTTTACAAAGCTTTCATGACCATCTTGTCGAAGTTCTATGCACACATTTTATTCTATATCTATCTATCTATCTATCTATCTATCTATCTATCTATCTATCTATATATATATATGGGTAATGAAATTTCGGCCTAGGACAAAACAACAAAACTACACATCCCAGAAACACTAAACTTGGCAGCACAATCCATCATCCATGCCTCTACATTCATACAACAAAAAGAAAAGAAAAATAAAGTCCTAATTATAGGGAGAGGAAGAATTGTTTTTATCCAATTGCTGCCAGTTAGAAGGCTAAACTCCACCTACTTGGTCTCCTAGCAACCCACTCAGCCCAGGGGACAGGCAGAGTTAGGCCTCAGGCCTCTTGCACACTGCCTATAAAATACAGATTATCTGATTTTAACTGGATTATATGGCAGTGTAGACTCAAGGCCATTCCACACAGCGATATAACCCATTTATAATGGACTTAATGTCAGGGGAAAACCTTTACCCTTTACCTTAACTACCACCAATTCCTCAGTACTTTTATTTCCCATACCACCATACTTCGCCACAGCAACGCGTGGCCGGGCACAGCTAATAGTATATAGGATCCTTTTTGCTCTGTTTTAAAGTGGTATTTTTATGCCATGCTTTGGGGCTATGTGCCCTGATCTCAGACCTCAAAGCCTCTTCTACAGCTCTTCACTCTGCAGTCATGAAGTGCACAGGGCCAGCCATTGTATCCAGCAGAGTGAGGCAGCTGCTTCAGGCAGGATTTTGGGGTGAGGGTGCAAAGATGTGGGAGGGCAGATAACAGGATGCTGCCATGTCCTCACTGTCAAAGTGAGATTTACCCTCAGCCTTCTGAGCTTATAAATATGGCATGATATGGGCTTGTCCTCTGCATTAGACAGCAAGATGTGATCTGGGACTCATATCAGATTAACCCTAAAATCTGCTTTAAATTACAAGCCTCAGGCTTAGAATACACAAAGTATTGATGCTAAAGTCAGAGCTTATTATTTATGTATTGATTTATATTTTCCCAAGTTGGAACGCAAGACAGCATACATAAAATTAGATATCCATATAGTAGTCTGTGTCAGACCTGCTCCATGTCAGCAGCATTGCTGTATCAAGTGGACTGTGGAATGACCTGCTGGAAAAAAAAATTGACAGCAAGATCAGCAGCTAGACACAACTTGAAGACCCATATCTTCTGGCTGGCTAGATTCCACCTGAACATCAGGAAGAACTTCCTCACTGTGAGAGCTGTTCGACAGTGGAACTCTCTCTCTCCCCCGGGCCGTGGTGGAGGATCCTTCTTTGGAGGCTTTTAAGCAGAGGCTGTCTAACTTTCGATAGAGTTACGAGTTGGGTCGATACAGGGAATGCTGTGGATGTAGCCTACCTGGATTTCAGTAAGGCCTTCGACAAAGTCCCCCACGACCTTCTGGCAAATAAACTAGTAAAATGTGGGCTAGACAAAACTACGGTTAGGTGGATCTGTAATTGGCTAAGCGAACGAACCCAAAGGGTGCTCACCAATGCGTCGTCTTCATCATGGAAAGAAGTGACAAGTGGAGTGCCGCAGGGCTCCGTCCTGAGCCCGGTTCTGTTCAACATCTTTATTAACGAATTAGACGAAGGGTTAGAAGGCACGATCATCAAGTTTGCAGACGACACAAAACTGGGAGGGATAGCTAACACTCCAGAATACAGGAGCAGAATTCAAAACGATCTTGACAGACTAGAGAGATGGGCCAAAACTAACAAAATGAAGTTCAACAGGGACAAATGCAAGATACTTCATTTCGGCAGAAAAAATGGAAATCAAAGATACAGAATGGGGGACGCCTGGCTTGACAGCAGTGTGTGCGAAAAAGACCTTGGAGTCCTCGTGGACAACAAGTTAAACATGAGCCAACAATGTGATGCAGCAGTTAAAAAAGCCAACGGGATTCTGGCCTGCATCAATAGGGGAATAGCGTCTAGATCCAGGGAAGTCATGCTTGCCTTGGTCAGACCACACCTGGAATACTGTGTCCAATTCTGGGCACCACAGTTGAAGGGAGATGTTGACAAGCTGGAAAGCGTCCAGAGGAGGGCGACTAAAATGATTAAGGGTCTGGAGAACAAGCCCTATGAGGAGCGGCTTAAAGAGCTTGGCATGTTTAGCCTGCAGAAGAGAAGGCTGAGAGGAGACATGATAGCCATGTACAAATACGTGAAGGGAAGTCATAGGGAGGAGGGAGCAAGCTTGTTTTCTGCTGCCCTGGAGACTAGGACACGGAACAATGGCTTCAAACTACAGGAAAGGAGATTCCACCTGAACATCAGGAAGAACTTCCTCACTGTGAGGGCTGTTCGACAGTGGAGCTCTCTCCCCTGGGCCGTGGTGGAGGCTCCTTCCTTGGAGGCTTTTAAGCAGAGGCTGGATGGCCATCTGTCGGGGGTGCTTTGTATGCGATTTCCTGCTTCTTGGCAGGGGGTTGGACTGGATGGCCCATGAGGTCTCTTCCAACTCTACTATTCTATGATTCTATGATTCTATGGCCTACCCAATCAATTTTAACTTATGAATTTTAATCTGCATGTCATCAGTTAATTTTAACTTGCATTTTAACTCTGTGTATCTAATGGTACGTCTTTTCATAATGTTTTTCTCTTGTTTTAATGATGTTGTATCCCGCCTCGAGCTGCAGGGAGAGGCGGGTAATAAATAATTTTTATTATTTTATTATGACACAGAAAACAAGATTGATATGCCGGATTTCGTATCACAAAATCACAAGTCGAACACTTCCCAAGTGTCTAGGACTGTGTGATGTATTTTCGGATGATGCGTGCAGATCCCAGTAGGGTGGCTTTTTGCAGTTGGCAGATCGTAATTTTGTCAATGACTATTGTTTCCAAATGCCGACTGAGATCTTTTGGCACGGCACCCAATGTGCCGATCACCACCGGGACCCCCTGCACTGGTTTCTGCCAGAGTCTTTGAAGTTCAATCTTGAGGTCCTGATAGCGGCTGAGTTTTTCTGTTGTTTTTCGTCAATGCGACTGTCACCTGGGATGGCGACATCAGTGATCCAAACCTTTTTCAACTGTGCTGGCTGGTGTGTTGTGTTCCAGAACTTTGTCAGTCTGGATTCAAAAGTCCCACAGTATCTTTGCATGCTCATTTTCCAATACTTTTGCAGGTTTGTGATCCCACCAGTTTTTTGCTGCTGGGAGGTGGTACTTGAGGCATAAGTTCCAATGAATCATTTGGGCCACATAGTTGTGCCTCTGTTTGTAGTCTGTGCGATTTTCTTACAGCAGCTGAGGATATGATCAACGGTTTTGTCAGCTTCTTTGCACAGTCTGCATTTTGGGTCATCAGCTGATTTTTCGATCTTGGCCTTAATTGCATTTGTTCTGATGGCTTGCTCCTGGGCTGCAAGGATCAGGCCTTCTGTCTCCTTCTTCAGGGTCCCATTCGTGAGCCATAGCCACGTCTTCTCCTTATCAGCTTTTCCTTCAATTTTGTCAAGGAACTTTCCATGCATATTATTATTATTATTATTATTATTATTATTATTATTATTATTATCCTTACTTGTATCAAGTATTTCTAAGATGGTCTAATAATGTATATCTTTACCAGAGTTTACCTCATTAATGCAGAAACCTGGGTCTTCTAAGGCATACGATTCACGACAATAATATTAACCTGGCACCAACCTTTCTGTTTTGTGGGACAAATATGCATCCAATCTCTGTTGGCTGGCTCTTCATCTTTTGAAATTTAGTTATGTCAAAATATGAGATGACTGACATGACTCTAAGATCCACCTGATGTCCAGCAATAAAGCCACAGAGGAATAGGACTGTGACTTATTACCAGCACACCAATATATACATTTACATGTTCCAGTTAAACTGATGCCTCATGTGTAATTAGTACAACTATTCAATTTGATTAAAATTAGTCAAAATATTTTCAACTACAGGAGAGTCTCACTTATCCAACACTCGCTTATCCAACGTTCTGGATTATCCAATGCTTTTTTGTAGTCAATGTCTTCAATATATCGTGATATTTTGGTGCCAAGTTTGTAAATACAGTAATTTCTACATAGCATTACTGTGTATTGAACTACTTTTTCTGTCATATTTGTGATATAACATGATGTTTTGGTGCTTAATTTGTAAAATCATAACCTAATTTGATGTTTAATAGGCTTTTCCTTAATCCCTCCTTATTATCCAACATATTCGCTTATCTAATATTCTGCTGGCCCATTTATGTTGGATAAGTGAGACTCTACTGTACTTAAATGTCCCTTTGTTCTTTTCATGCTAACTGATAACTAGCAAATTAATTACTCAAGTTTACTACAAGAAGGCAAAACCACACTGATTTCTTCACCTCCTTTCCAGAAAGCATTTTCCAACCTTCCTGAGGCATTAACCAACGAGCTCGATTGGCCCCAGTTTTCAGAAGCCACTGGATTTCTCAACTCCACCATTGGGTAAGCAAACAGCAACTAAAGCCTCAAGTCCGAATACATGAAGAATGATGATCGCTGTAGGTTTCAGCAAAAGTACTGAAATGTTGCTATGGTCTTCTTCTAAAAATTGTTTAGTTTCCTAATGTTTCCCAGTGATTATGAACTGCCACATTTAAAGTAAATGCAAAGTGTTAGGTTTTAGGTATGTGGCTTGGGCCTCAGCTGACCTCATTCACACCTTACTAACATGTAGATCAGAATGCAGTTATCTTTTCAATTGCACGCTTTTCTGAATTTTGTAATGTACTATTTCTCAGCTCCCTGAATATACCAAAATGCATGTTTAAGTGAAGAATGCATTTAGCGATGCAACTCTTATGCAAAAAAATATTCTTATATTGTTTTGTGTGAATTCAGGAAAGCCACATAGTATTGCAGGAAAGAGAATGGATGGAATTATGAAATTACTCATGTGAAATTAACGGATGCTTTAACTGTAAGCAATCTTCATCACCGCTGCCACCTGTGGTTTCATTGCAGGCCAGGTTTTCTGTTTCTGTTTCGCAATATTTACTTAATTTCAGGCTCAGGCTATTTAACCGCAGCAAGCCCACGTCCCCTTAATTTCCCATCTTAAGATGTGGCAGAGTGTAGTTTAAGGCCCCTTCTTACACAACTGTATAAAATTCAGATTATCTGCTTTGAAGTGGATTATCTGGCAGTGTAGACTCAGATAATCCACTTTAAAGCAGATAATGTGGATTTTCTGTCTTGATATTCTGGATTATATGGCAGTGTAGAAGGGCCCTAAGTAAGAAAGTGACACACATGCTAAACCTTTCTCAGTTCTTCAGGCAATAACATCTTGACTGGGATCATTCTACTTTTGCCATCTGAATGGGATATGCTTTCATTATCATTATAGAGCAGTGGTTCCCAACCTTTGGACCCCCAGGTGTTTTGGACTTCAACTCCCAGAAATCCCAGCCAGATTACCAGCTGTTAGGAAGTGTGGGAGCTGAAGTTCAAAACACCAGGAGGCCCAAAGGTTGGAAACCACTGCATTAGAGGGACCCCACCTATTTGGCTCCCTTACGTATACCCAGCTTCTGCCAACTTAGCAGTTCAAAAACATGCAAATGTGAGTAGATAGGTAAGCGGGAAGGTAACGGTGCCCCATGCAGTCATGCTGGCCACATGACCTTGGAGGTGTCTACAGACAACACTGGCTCTTCAGCTTAGAAATGGAGATGAGCACCAACACCAGAGTCGACACGGCTAGACTTGATGTCAGAGGAAAACCTTTACCTTTACTTATTTATCCCCAGATGCCCCTTAAATTTCTAAAAAAAAACTATAGGAAACTAGGGGCAGAGATGTCACAACAGATGAGATAGGGATAGGACTCTCTCTGGCATTGAATTATCTAGATAAAAATAAAGGAGAGTTTGCAGGAGTAAGAGCAGTAGACTACAAACTCTATTAGGTTTTTAGCTACTATATGGCACAATTGAAAGTGTCGTACGGTGGGTAAATTTACCCATGTGATGAAGTCCTAGGACAGTGATGGCCAACCTATGACACGCGTGTCAGCACTGACACGCCTAGCCATTTTTGCTGACACGCTGCCGCATGCAGATTGATTGGATGACTATGTCTTTTGTGGCCAAATTTGGTGTGATTTGGTCCAGTTGGTTTTGTTGTTTACTCCATGAGAATTATGCACATTACATACATATATATATATATATATACACACACACACACACACACACACACACACACACACACACATACTGTATATTAGGCTTGATCGATCCATGAAAAATTTGATTCTAAACTCGTTTCAAAACTAGAGGGGGCATTTTTTCGTTTTTGTTGCTAATAACGAATTTGGCCCCCAAAATTTTTCGAAATTAACGAAAATTCGTTATTTTCGAAATTAATTCGTTAATGGCGGACGCGCATGCGTGGTGGCCCAAAAACAGCCCGAAGGGGGGGGGACCTAGGGGGCTCTCCCGCCCTCATTTTTTGAGTGATCTTCTTCAAACTTGGTACAGTGGTAGAACACATTTAACACTGATAGCTCACCAAAATGTGGAACGTTTCCCTTATCCTCTGATTTTTGGCAAATTTTCATAGCTTTTATAATAAACCATTTTTTAATAATTGCAGAAATCTGTTCCTGGTTTGAAAGTCTTATTTCCTGTTAAATTGGGTTGTCTTTACTGTGAAAGTCATTGCTCTACTTCAGAAACTTTGTTTTTGTGGCTGAAACTTTGTTAAATTGGTGTAGTCCCCGGCTGAGACACAAGCAGCCCCGCTTGTGTTTGAGAGCGGTGAAGGGACAAAGGCACCCCCCTTCTTTCCCCAAAAGGAGTTGTATTTTGTACAGGGAAGTATGGGATATGCAACTCTTTCCCAAACTTGGCTTAGGATTATCAGAAAGCGTCCCTGGCTGAGACACAAGCAGCCCCGCTTGTGTTTGAGACTGGGGAAGGGACAAAGGCACCCCCCTTCTTTCCCCAAAAGGAGTTGTATTTTGTACAGGGAAGTATGGGATATGCAACTCTTTCCCAAACTTGGCTTAGGATTATCAGAAAGCGTCCCCGGCTGAGACACAAGCAGCCCCGCTTGTGTTTGAGAGCAGTGAAGGGACAAAGGCACCCCCTCTTCTTTCCCCAAAAGGAGTTGTATTTTGTACAGGGAAGTATGGGATATGCAACTCTTTCCCAAACTTGGCTTAGGATTATCAGGAAGCGTCCCCGGCTGAGACACAAGCAGCCCCGCTTGTGTTTGAGAGCGGTGAAGGGACAAAGGCACCCCCCCTTCTTTCCCCAAAAGGAGTTGTATTTTGTACAGGGAAGTATGGGATATGCAACTCTTTCCCAAACTTGGCTTAGGATTATCAGAAAGCGTCCCCGGCTGAGACACAGCAGCCCCGCTTGTGTTTGAGAGCAGTGAAGGGACAAAGGAACCCCCTCTTCTTTCCCCAAAAGGAGTTGTATTTTGTACAGGGAAGTATGGGATATGCAACTCTTTCCCAAACTTGGCTTAGGATTATCAGGAAGCGTCCCCGGCTGAGACACAAGCAGCCCCGCTTGTGTTTGAGAGCAGTGAAGGGACAAAGGCACCCCCTCTTCTTTCCCCAAAAGGAGTTGTATTTTGTACAGGGAAGTATGGGATATGCAACTCTTTCCCAAACTTGGCTTAGGATTATCAGGAAGCGTCCCTGGCTCGGATCCCTTGTTTCCAAAAACACTTTTGCGTGGAAAAAAGAAAGGAGAAAGCCCACCCCGCCCGCAAGAAGAAAAATGGCGTAGCAGAAAAATTGCTGCGCCAGGAAAAAAACACCCACAGGACAGCCCTTTGCAAAAACAAAAGAAAAAGAAAGACCCAACTAACACACACCACCCAAACTCAGCCAGCCACCCCACCTTTTCTCCCGGTCTTCACACAGCCATGCTGTGACGCAGCAATCTTTCCTGCCTGCCAGTGCCTGCACCAAAATCTCCCTTCCACCCTCTCCAAAATTCCCAGTGCGACTGAGCCACGAGGCGTGTGCACGCTCAGGACGTCCTACCAGCCCCTCCCCCTGGTTAAACGTGCTCTCTGATTGGCTACAAGGTGCAAACAACACGCTAGATTGCCCCAGTGGACTTAAACAAGTTTGGATGATTTGCCAAAGCATTTTTTAAAAACGAAAAAAAAGGCGCCATAACGGAAAACGGCCAATCGCGGTTCGAAACCGCGATATCCAGGCGTGTGGACAACCAAGGTTCGATATTGCTTCAAAACAAACAAAAATAACGAATCAATAACGGTAAACGGGGAAAACGAATTATTTGAGCAAGCCTACTGTATATATATACAGTAGAGTCTCACTTATCCAACATTCGCTTATCCAACATTCTGGATTATCCAACATATTTTTGTAGTCAATGTTTTCAATACATCGTGATATTTTGGTGCTAAATTCGTAAATTCAGTAATTGCTACATAGCATTACTGCATATTGAACTACTTTTTCTGTGAAATTTGTTGTATAACATGATGTTTTGGTGCTTAATTTGTAAAATCATAACCTAATTTGATGTTTAATAGGCTTCTCCTTAATCTCTCCTTATTATCCAACATATTCACTTATCCAACATTCTGCCGGCCAGTTTATGTTGGATAAGTGAGACTCTATTGTATATATATATATAATCATTTTATTATTATTCTATTATTATTGTAGTATATTATTATTACTATTATACAGTAGAGTCTCACTTATCCAAGCCTCCCTTATCCAAGCCTCTGGATAATCCAAGCCATTTTTGTAGTCAATGTTTTCAATATATCGTGATATTTTGGTGCTAAATTCATAAATACAGTAATTACAACATAACATTACTGCGTATTGAACTACTTTTTCTGTCCGATTTGTTGTATAACATGAAGTTTTGGTGCTTAATTTGTAAAAATCATAACCTAATTTGATGTTTAATAGGTTTTTCCTTAATCCCCCCTTATTATCCAAGATATTCACTTATCCAAGCTTCTGCCGGCCCGTTTAGCTTGGATAAGTGAGACTCTACTGTATTATTATTATATTATTCATTATTCATGACTACATTGAAACTACAATAGAGAGAAATCAGCGTGGAAATTGCAAGAGATACTATAGATTGTTGCACATGGAAATAATGATAGTAAATAGTTTTTGATTTATTAAATACAGTTATATATTTCAATTATATATTTTTGTTATTTAAACTGCAGTATATATATTGTGAAAATATGGTTTTTTCTCTTAAAGTTACACACCACCCAAGTCAAGTTAGGTTTTTTGGTGAATTTTGATACACCAAGTGCAAAAGGTTGCCCATCATTGTCCTAGGACTATAGTGGAGGGAAATAAAACATCCTTTTCCCTTATTAGGATCTCAGTCTAGATCAGGGCCCTCTGCCTAATGTGTCAATAATTAAATAACAGGTATCACATCTGGTTTAGCCTTTACAAATTAGAACTCAATATTACTCAAATAACTTTGTGAACTAGCCCTTCCAAATATAGTACTGCTCAAAACAAAGTCTGTCTGCTCTAATTAGTTGTGTTTCATGCAGCTGCAGTGGCTTTCTCCCCCAAGGGTTTATCTTGATAATTTAATCCCAGTTTAATTATTTCCATTTGTTTAATCCTGCCATTGAATACCTTCTTGCACTTTACTTATTCTGAAAAAACATCCTTTTTAAGGACCTCATCACATAGAGGTCCAAAGAGTGTGCAGGCAGCATTGTGAATCTGGCAGGCAGTAGAGTAAACCGTTGCCCCACGCCCGCATCAACCCCTTGCCCATCCCATGGCATTATCACATGAGTTTCTGATTTCTGTAAAGTGCATTTATTCCTGCAATCCCATTGCTGGTTCTTTTCTCGTGGATTCCCCAAGGAGCTATTTTTTAGCTTTGTAGAAGAATATGGGAGCCCCTGGTGGTGGCGCAGTGTGTTAAAGCGCTGAGCCGCTGAACTTGCAGACCGAAAGGTCCCAGGTTCAAATCCCGGGAGCGGAATGAGCGCCCGCTGTTAGCCCCAGCTCCTGCCAACCTAGCAGTTCGAAAACATGCAAATGTGAGTAGATAAATAGGTACTGCTCCAGCGGGAAGGTAACGGCGCTCCATGCAGTCATGCCAGCCACATGACCTTGGAGGTGTCTATGGACAACGCCGGCTCTTCGGCTTAGAAATGGAGATGAGCACCAACCTCCGGAGTCGGTCACGACTGGACTTAACGTCAGGGGAAAACCTTTACCTTGGAAGAATATGCATCCGTTTTGGTCAAATATTGAATTGAAAGTTTTGTGAGGCTGCTTTACACTAATTCTGTTGCTGCCGAATAAGGTTATCACATTATTTTTTAACTCGAGATACAGCTTTCTCAGTGATTGCGAAAATCAGTGCATGATACATCTATATCAGTGCTGGATTCATTGGCAAATTATAGGTGGGCAATAGTTTATAAGGAATTATTGGGACCCATATTTTGGCCTCAGAACCCATTTCCATCAGGCTTCAATACTTGTGCAATGTCCAAACCTCCTTTAACATTGGGGTGGGGGCAATGAGGGGGATGAGATGTCCATTGTGAACTCTCCTGTCCTTCTCCACCAGTCACAAAATAACAAATTAACCATTTCTCCCCAGTTATTTATATGCTTCATGTACCTCATGGGTTTGCTGAAACTGATTTTTGAAGCTGGTTGTAGCACTAGCAGCAGGAACATAAGAAACAGGAGATTGTGGTAGCAACGTTACTGTTCTTAGCCTGTTATTTACACACTGTTTTGTTACCTTTGTTTTCAGGGGATGGACAGAGTCGATTTATCTACAGCTGCTCAGAAGAAACCGCTGCAATCACCGAGATTACCAAAATCTTTCTAAAAATGGTATCCTATTCTCATTCCCCACTAGCACTGATGCATCTCCATTAAGCACTCATAGAAGCTGTGGCAGGGTGTTATCAGAAGCTACATGCTCAATACCACACAGATCAGAAGATTCTGTTTTTAAAACAGGAGAATGGTTCAGTGATAGACTACAGGATTTGCATGCAGAAAAGAAAAGTGGTTGGTTCAATCCCTGACATGTCCAAGCAAAGCTGAGACCTTGTCCCTGTCTGAGACCTTGGTCTTTGTTCTCAATTGATCACAGGCCAGATGTGACCCTCCAAATCAGTGGTTCTCAACCTTGGGGTCCCCAGGTGTTTTGACCTACAACTCCCAGAAATCCCAGACAGTTTACCAGCTGTTAGGATTTCTGGGAGTTTCAGGCCAAAACATCTGGGGACCCACAGGTTGAGAACCACTGCTCCAAATGTTGCTGAGCTACTTTAATCACAGCCCAATACCATCTGAAGGGCCAGATAATGATCTCTATTCCTGGTGTGGATAGATGCATAGTTCAGGAAACAAAACCAACCTCTGTACATGGCATTCATTGACTTTGCAAAGGCATTCTACACAGTGAATCGCAGCGCTCTCTGGACCATCCTCCAAAAAATCGGGTGCCCTGACAAATTTGTGAACATCCTGCGGCTCCTCCATGATGACATGATGGCAACAGTCTTGGACAGCAAAGTGACCCATTTAAGGTGGAATCAGGTGTCAAGCAGGGATGTGTTATTGCCCCTACCTTATTTTCCATCTTCATCGCTATTCCTGCAATGCCAGGAATACAGCTTAATGGTGTAACATTAGAAAATGTTGACCATTTCCGCTACCTTGGCAGCCACCTCTCCACAAAAGTCAACATTGACACTGAAATACAACACCGCCTGAGCTCTGTGCAGCATTTTTCAGAATGAGGCAGAGAGTTTTTGATGATCGAGACATTGGTAGAGATACCAAGGTGCTCATTTATAAAGCCATTGTCCTCCCAACCCTGCTCTACGCCTGCGAAACGTGGATGGTCTACAGAAGTCACACTCAACTCCTGAAGTGTTTCCATCAGCGTTGCCTCAGAAAAATCCTGCAAATCTCTTGGGAAGACAGGCAGACAGATGTCAGTGTGCTTGAGGAAGCAAAGACCACCAGCATTGAAGCAATGCTCCTACGCCATCAACTCCGCTGGACTGGCCACATTGTCCGAATGCCCGATCACCATCTCCCAAAGCAGTTACTCTACTCCCAACTGAAGAACGGGAAGCGTAATGTTGGTGGGTAGGAAAAGAGATTTAAAGATGGGCTTAAAGCCAACCTTAACATCTGTGGCATAGACACTGAGAACTGGGAAGCCCTGGCCCGTGAGCGCTCTAATTGAAGGTCAGCTGTGACCAGCAGTGCTGCAGAGTCGAAGAGGCACGAATTGAGGGCTTAAGGGAGAAATGTGGAAGGAGCGTCAAGCCAACCCTGACTGGGACCGCCTTCCACTTGGAAACCAATGTCCTCACTGCGGGAGAACAAGCAGATCAAGAATAGGTCTCTTTAGCCATCTACGGACACACCCCCAAGACGGAAGACAATCATCCTCGAACTATGAGGGATTGCCTAAGTAAGTAAAGTAAGATGCATAGTGGACTGAATCACCATAACAGAACTTCCTATGTTCTTAGGGAACTATAGAACTTGGAGACATTACAATTTCCTTATCCTACTCGCCTCCAGTCAATTTGTGCTGCAAACAATAACTCTTTGAGCTCTGGGCAAAAAATTAAACATCTGAATATTTGTCAACAAAAAAGATAAATTTCTTAACTTCTGGTCACAAACATTTTGATTTTTTTTATTGCACACAATGCACTGCTTTGTTCACAACAAAGATGTTAGAAATTATGTACAAACAGATATATGAGCATAGTACTTACAATTCTTCATAATCAAGACATTAAATAATTTCAACCACCCAGTTTTTTTCAGCAGCATAATAGTGGCGAGTATTCTTCTCATTCTTCCAAATGTAGACTGAGCTAGGCTTTGACAGTAATTAAAAAATGTACTTGGTAGTTTTTTTAAAAAAGTGTGACACCTTAGACGAGCATCTTTTTGTTTATCACATCTACGACTTCAAATGCAAATAACTATATCTATATACGAGGGTTATCCAGAAAGAACATTACGTTTTGGAATTAAAAATGAACAAAGTATAGGAGAAAACATTTACCATATGCAGTTGAAAGCCACACCCAAATACCACATCTCACGTAGTTGCCATTTTAATCTAGGCACTTATCATAGCGATAAATGAGCTTGGAAACTCCATCCCCGCTAAATTCTGCCGCCTCCGTCCTCAACCCTTCCCCCTTCCCCCTTCCCGCAGCTGCGTAGCGTCACCAAAACGCTGTGTTGCCAGCCACATCCCCATTGTTGGAAACAAGTGGTTGAGGACACAAACAGCAGAATTTAGTGGGGAAGGAGTTTCCAAGCTCATTTATCGCTATGATAAGTGCCTAGATTTGAATGGCGACTATGTTGAGAAGTCGTATTTGGGTGTGGCTTTCAACTGCATATGGTAAATGTTTTCTCCTATACTTTGTTCATTTTTAATTCCAAAACGTAATGTTCTTTCTGGATAGCCCTCGTATTTCAGAATGGCCTGTCAGTCATTATATTTTGGATGTCCTTTCCATCTCTCCTACTTACTCCTAGTGTATTCAGTATACCCAGAGGTATATTCAACTTCGATGCAGCACAATATTCCTGTTATATATGATGAATGAAAAGCCTCTTCCTGAACTTTGTTCCCCTTGACTTTACCATTTCTCACTGTTGCGTTGTCACATTCTGTGATGATGGATATTGTCTCGATTCTGAATATCTCTAGTTCTGTGTAATTTCATGAATTATCCAGCTGATTGCACATTAGGAGGCCCAATATTGCATAGTTGTGTAGAGCGGTGAAAAGTCATCTTAACCCTGCTTGCCCTTGGGGATTATAGTTCACCTGAATGCAATACAAAGAATCTTAGTGTCTTCTGTTTGCACCACTAATTTTTATACTTTCTTTACAGCTTTTGGGAATAAAACATTTGTTTAGCCAAAAGATAAGTGCAATAAGGAGCCAAACTGTACTTGTAAACAAAGGTGGTAGTGTTTTTTCTTAGTCCTATATTTATTTATTTACAGTATTTATATTCCGCCCTTCTCACCCCGAAGGGGATTCAGGGCGGATCACATTATACACACATAGGGCAAACATTCAATGCCCATAAACACATCAAACAGAGACAGACAGATGCAGAGGCAATTTAACCTTCTCCTGAGGGGAAGTTCGATTCTGGCCACAGGGGGGAGCAGCTGTTTCATCATCCACTCTGACAGCACTTCCTCATTCCAAGTCGTAAATTAGTTAAACTTGCCTCCCCACTTTTATAAGTGGTACCTTATTTTCTACTTGATAGATGCAACTATCTTTCGGGTTGCTAGGTCAGCAACGAGCAGGGGCTATTTTTTATTTTTAATTGACGGGTGCTCACCCTGCCACGGGCTGGCCTCGAACTCATGACCTCATGGTCAGAGTGATTTATTGCAGCGGCTGCTCAACAGCCTGCGCCACAGCCCGGCTATATAGTCTGATCTGTTCCAAAGCCTTTATCCTTCCCTGCAAGGCTTGATTCGGATGGCTGGGGCTCTGAAACAGTTCCAAAATAGGCACATGTTTGAGTTATTCTAAAAGTGCAGGCATTTACATTACATAAAAGAATAAGTACTAAATGAAATACAGAGTACCTCAGCATATGAATGTTAATGCATGAATCCAATTGCCTGATCCCATGCATTTTTATTCTGTTAGTCACATAACACTCAGTTAATGAAATGGGGAAGAAAAGGAAACAAGCTGCACCATTTTACATCAGCATTGGGTCCCCTGCTAATACAGGGCCTGGAGCTGCTATGCCAACTGAATCATAGAGACTTTTTCATAGGAATTTAAGTTTAATGGCTTTCAATATATTAGATGTCTGTTGGTTTGATAATGGTAAACTTTATTTTATTTAATGCTTTACTTCATCATATAGGTGGTTCTTCAGAAAATGTTCTAGATCTACTGAAAAGGTATGTTGTTTTTCATGGAATTGAATAGTTCAAATAGTTGCAGAACAGTGGAACATCCTATCAGTACCAGCATAACATTAAACAGGTTTTCAGCGACTCCAGTAAGGAGAAAATTATAGAATCCTTTATCAATGATCTATGGTCAATTTTACTCTAAAAGTGCATTTGACTATTTGTACAACCAAGATTATTGTTAACAAAGGAGAGAAACTGAAGTAGAACAATTTTACTCTGAATATCCATTCTTTGTCAGCAAGGGAATGAAGCAGACAGGAAAGTGTTAACTCCCTCACCCATTTTGTCCTGCAGAGCGGAAAAAAATGGGTCATCTAGAAAATTAGACTTGCTTCCTTCAATATCTTCCATACTATGAATCTTTTAAATCTTTTAAAGTCATCCAAACCAATGACTATCGCCATTCATTCTGATAAAGTTTGAGAGAGCAATAATATGTCTTTTACAAGAGATGCTCATATTCTTTCCCTCCACGTACTTGTTTATCAGAAGAAACTGCTATATTAAGCCTAAAACAGTTATGTGATGATAGTACTTAACACCTTGATATTACAATTACACACACACACACACACACACATATTTGTAAATGGCTAGGAATGTTCTTTTCCATCAGTAAGTTTAGCTTAGCAGGAACATACTGTACATTACTATATACAGAGAATTATTTTTCAGGGTTTGTGTAACGCTGAGATTTCTCATTTATTTTTTCCATTTTCAGCTTGGCAAGGAATCAACAATTTGACAAGCCGGCAATAGTTTTCTTTTCAATGGTTGGGAATGATGTCTGTAATGGGTAAGATTTCAAGAAACATATAATGTATGTTTCCAACTAAGATGAAAACTGGCTTTACTGTCATTTCCCATCCCCAGGGAACCATTTGGGATTTGAATTCAGTGGCTGGGGCTTCCATATCATTAGGGTGGTAAATTCCTCTCTGGGTTTTAGTCTGAGGACCCTTCCAGACAGGCACAAAACATCTGTTTCGGGTTTACCTGAGGCATCCAAATGACACTTCCAGTAAACTGAATTAATCCGGAGTAAACTGGTATTTCCCAATTTACTCTGAATTAATTAAACACCTGGAAAGATCCAGACCTTAATGTAAAAAAAAAACCAAGGTTTGGGATGGGTCTGAGGTCTCAATCCCATGACAAACTGGGATAAAAGATTCCAGTTTCTCCAGGGATTGAGGCCTGTCTGGAAGGGCCCTGAGCTTTAAAGGATCTATACCAGTGGTTCTCAACCTGTGGGTCCCCAGATACTTTGCCTATCAACTCCCAGAAATCCTAACAGCTGGTAAACTGGCTGGGATTTCTGGGAGTTGTACGCCAAAACATCTGGGGACCCACAGGTTGAGAACCACTGATCTATATAAAGTTAATGCTCCACCCAAAGTAATTTCAACAACGTGGATAGCATTAAAATGTAAACTAAAACCCAAAGTAGATTTGCCACCCCACCACCATGAAGACCAACATATTTTATTTGGGAGGGATATATGGGGATATAACGGTGCTCCATGCAGTCATGCCAGCCACATGACCTTGGAGGTGTCTATGGACAACGCCGGCTCTTCGGCTTAGAAATGGAGATGAACACCAACCCCCAGAGTCGGTCACGAATGGACTTATCGTCAGGGGAAAACCTTTACCTTTACCTATATGCGGAAATTACTGATGTCTCCACTAAAATACTAAACTAAAATACTAAAATAGAGTAGGGGGAGAAACCGTTGGAGTTGAACTAGTATTAGACTAATATAAATGTGTCTTGAAGATATTTTTTACATCAGGGGTCCCCAAACTTATTAAACAGGGCCAGTTCATGGTCTCTCAGACCGTTGGATGGCCAGACTATAGTTTTTTTAAAAAACTATGAACAAATTCCTATGGACACTGCACATATATTATTTTGAAGTAAAAAACAAAACAGGAGCAAATACAGCCTCAATGTTAATAATAATAATAATAATAATAATAATAATAATAATAATAATAATAATAACAACAACATCAACAACAACAATAATCATCATCATCATAAAAATTATAAAGAGGGTTCAGAGAAACTTTCTCTGAACTTTTTATTTGGATGCTTATAAATAGTTTAGTCATTAAGGTCTAACTTTGTTATTCTTTCTGTCTTACATGCTTTTTGTAGTCTGATAACATTCTGATAAACTGCCTGTCTGCAACTGATATTTTCGCATTCGCATCATGTAGCTGTTAATCTGCCATTAATGCAACAAGATGCGGCATTTCCCTTAATATTCTGATGCCTTGTGATGGTGAAAAACATTGTTGCAGCAAAATGTGCCATTTAATTGCCCCTTGCTTTATCTTCATTCCTGTTTTCCTCCAGTTTTATAGGGCCCAATATACTATGTATATGAAGTATAGCATATAAAGCTGTACTAATAAGCATCAGGGAAGATGGCACACCATACTTCAATACTATGGGGTTAGGGTAGGAATCCTTTGTAGACCCCAAATAAAAGACCAGTTTAAGTTAAGCGGCATATTTTTTAAAAAATAACAAAGTGGTTCACTTGACCAGGGACCACTTCAACCAGGGACAATTCTCCAACATTAGTACCAAAAGGGTTAGGTAAAGGTAAAGGTTTCCCCTGATGTTAACTCCAGTCGTGACCGACTCTGGGGGGTTGGTGCTCATCTCCATTTCTAAGTCGAAGAGTCGGCGTTGTCCATAGACATCTCCAAGGTCATGTGGCCGGCATGACTGCATGGCGCACTGTTACTTTCCCGCCGGAGCGGTACCTATTAATCTACTCACATTTGCATGTTTTCGAACTGCTAGGTTGGCAGGAGCTGGAGCTAACAGCGGGCGCTCACTCCGCTCCCAGGATTTGAACCTGGGACCTTTTGGTCCGCAAGTTCAGCAGCTCAGCACTTTAACGCACTGTGCCACCAGGGGTTAGGAATTTTGATCAACTTTAGATTCAGTTTGGTTGTTTGGGGTGATGATTCAGGAAACTGCATTGGATAGACCACATCAGCTCTAGTTTCTGATACAGAACATATGCCATCCAGTAGTCACCATCTGCTTGCCCACAGAAAACCATATATAATAATTTAGAGCTGGTGTGATCTATCCAATGCAATTTTCTGAATCAGCACCCCAGGAACAGACATAAAAATGAAGACACCAAGGTACCCCAGCTTCCAGGCACCACACGGAATGGCTCTGCTCAGGGAAAGAGAGGAGGAGGAGAAGCAGCAGTCAGAAGGCTTGTTGTCAAACCTTTTGTGGGTATTCAACCTCTCCCCTCCCGACATCCCTGTTGCTTCAGCACTATAAGATGGTTTTGCGAGACCAGTTGCTCTCGTAACTGTGAGGCCACAAACCATATTTTAGTTCTTGGGGACCACTGGTGATCCACGGACCACAGGTTGGGAACCATTGGTATAAAGCATTTGATCTGCTAAAGCTCATTAGTCTTAAATTCATCCTTGGATTTAACACTATGCATAACTTTGCTGACTGGCACAGGGTAATAGGACTTGCTATCATTTTTCTTGTCCAGTCTCAGTAGCAAAGAAGTGACTTTGTGAATATCAAGCTGTTCATTAATCTTCCAGGAGATGAAACTGTGTTTAGGAAAACAGAAGCACTGAACTGAGCAGTTTTTCACAAGAGTGGAGTTTTTAAAGGCTAATGGCATTTAAGATTTCACCATTCTGTATAAACCCATTAGTCTGATATCTAAAACCATTAATTCAGGGCTGTATTAATGCAGATACTGCAGAATCATACTTCAACCAAATACAGTAAAATGCTAGAATTTCAACACAAGTGTGGCAAATGAGAGATTGAAAAAGGAAGACATTTGTAAGTGACAGAGATAATGAAATTGGCAGCCTTCCCCAAATTGCAACAGCCAAATGAGAAGGATGTTCAAAAATATAGACAGATGGCACATATCTCACAGCATACCAAGGTGCAAATGTAGGACATAATAATAATAATAATAATAATAATAATAATAATAATAATAATAATAATAATAATAATAATAATTTTAAGGAACATGGAAAATTAAATCACAAAAGAACTATGGAGGAATCCCATGTGTTTTTCAAAGAACAAAGAACCAAAATTATTAGATTTTCTGTTTTCTATAGCTGATTGGTCCTATGGTATTCTCTCCACTATGCAACATTTTATCAGTGACATAAAGCCATGATAACAAGAGGAAACAAGAGTTGACTGATTGGGGCCAGAGGCAATCTGTGCTTTGAAATGAGGGACAACAGAAAGAAATGATAGAAAGAGATTAAACTGCTGTAATGGTAAATCAGCCGTTACTGAGGCTTCACTGCCAAAACGCCCCCAGTTTGGACATCGTTTTATCTTGCAGGCAATTCTGTTAACTGTGGTGTGTGTGTGTGTGTGTGCACTGTGAACCCTCCCCCCCCCCCCAAAAAAAAAGGTCTTAAGAAAGTAATATTCCAGCTTTGTTGAAGAACATCAAGCACACAGATTAGTGATTTTGAAATGTTAAGGGGAACAGCAAGGGAACAATGAACATAGTCTAGGCCTACGTAACCTGGTGAACTGTTTTTCAAAATAGATCTCCATTCTTATATGGCAGCCAAATGGGGTCCAATCTTTCCAGTTTTGCTGAATGGCTCGGACAGCAAAAATTAAGCAGTTGGCTCAAAACTTTGTAAGCCTAATGTAGTCTCAGTCTGGTACCCCAAATAACAAGCTCATAAAGGTTGTAAAAGCATACCCAAGCAGGATTCAAGTTCGTACTGTGTTACCTTTTTCCTTATAGGTATCCTGACACCGTGAAACACATGACACAGCCTGAGAAAATGCGCAGCAATGTTTTGCAGACTCTGCGTCACCTAGACAGCCATCTTCCAAAAGGCAGCCATGTAATTTTAATTGGCTTGGTGGATGGCCGCTTCCTGTGGGATAACTTGCATAAGAGATACCATCCTCTTGGTAAATATACCATCTTCTATTCATCCCCCCTTTTTTTGTTGTTTTTGTTGCTTCTGTTCATAAGTGTGACTTTGAGGCTCTAGCTGCCAAAAAATTCATAGCTGGCATCATGATCTAGGTCAGGGCTTCTTAAACTTTTTCTACTTGTGACTCCTTTCTTTTGGAAAATGGGAATCTCCATAACCTTTCGGAGATTTTATGATCTTTGAAAAGGCATGACCTTGTTAGAAGTCATAACCTTTTGAAAAATGATGCCATAACCTTTTTTGGAAAACGGCATTAATGCAAGGCAATTAGGTTTCTCAGTTGTCAAACTGATGTACCTCGATACCTCTTTGAACTGTTAGGGACAAATATATGCCAATGCACAAAAACATATACATAAACATACATACATATATATGTGAGCTGCTGAACTCAAATGGTTCAAATCCCTGGAGCGGAGTGAGCGCCCGCTGTTAGCTCCAGCTTCTGACAACCTAGCAGTTTGAAAACATGGCAATGTGAGTAAATCAATAGGTACCGCTCCGGTGGGAAGGTAACGGCGCTCCATGCAGTCATACTGACCACATGACCTTGGAGGTATCTACGAACAACGCCAGCTCTTCGGCTTAGAAATGAGCACCAACCCTCAGAGTCAGACATGACTGGACTTAACGTCAGGGGAAACCTTTACCTTTATATATATATATATATATATATATATATATATATATATATACACACACACACACACACACACAGTAGAGTCTCACTTATCCAAGCTAAACGGGCCGGCAGAAGCTTGGATAAGCAAATATCTTGGATAATAAGGAGGGATTAAGGAAAAGCCTATTAAACATCAAATTAGGTTATGATTTTACAAATTAAGCACCAAAACATCATGTTATGCAACAAATTTGACAGAAAAAGTAGTTCAATATGCAGTAATGTTATGTTGTAATTACTGTATTTACAAATTTAGCACCAAAATATCACGATATATTGAAAACATTGACTACCAAAATGGCTTGGATTATCCAGAGGCTTGGATAAGCGAGGCTTGGATAAGTGAGACTCTACTATATATATATATATATATATATATATATATATAGAGAGAGAGAGAGAGAGAGAGAGAGAGAGAGAGAGAGAGAGAGCAGAGTTTCAGAAGTGTTTTTTTAGTTGCCCAAAAACATCTACTCTCCCTTGAAATGTATTTGCCTTTAAATCATACTCTCAAGGGACAAAAAGCAGACTTCTTTGAACGTAACATAGTTGGCTTACTCACAGACTTCATGTACAGTGTTCCCTCACTACTTCGCAGTTCACTTTTCACAGATTCGCTGTATTGCGATTTTTCAATAAGCTCTAAAAGACTATTAGAAATCATAAAAATTACAATTTACAGCCTATGGAAGGGAGGAAGGAGAAGCCAAAGGGAGAGAAAAGGAGCCCAAGCGGCAATGGGAGGAAAAGAAGGCGATTTATCAACACAGGATTAGTTGATAAAGACTTAAAATAGTGTCTAACTACTAAAATAATGTATAAACATTAAAATAAATATAGTATCCCTACTTCGTGGATTTTCACTTATTGTGGGTGGTCCTGGTTCTATCAGCAATAAGTGAGGGAACACTGTATTACTATTCAGCATACAGGTACTAAGCATATCAATCCAGTTACAGATAGGATTTGAAGTAGTTTTTCTGTGTAGGTAACACAGGGCATCTTTCTTAGAATCAACAGTCCAAAGTCTAAAGGCTCTCTGGTCTGAGAATCTAATAGAGTCTCTGTTTCTACACTGAAAGTCTAATGGCTTCTGTACAGCATTCTGTTCCTACTGGTGTCTGAAAGTATACATCTGTTTCTACTAAATTCTCTATGCATACTATTTCTAAAATGGAGTCTGAGTCTTGAACAAGCCCAAATCTGATCACATGGTCTTCAGTCCCTCCCACAACAAAGAGTTAAGGAAAACTGCAAACAAATACACACATATACAATATAGTAAGCAATCTCAATTATATACATAACAAATAACTAGTGGAGGCTTGAAGAAGGTTGGTATTTGCAAAATTTTCTATCTAAGAAACTTTTACATGACCCCAGTATATAGGTATATAAAATAGATATAAAATACAGTAGAGTCTCACTAATCCAAGCCTCGCTTATCCAAGCCTCTGGATAATCCAAGCCATTTTTGTAGTCAATGTTTTCAATATGTCGTGATATTTTGGTGCTAAATTCGTAAATACAGTAATTACTACATAGCATTACTGCGTATTGAACTACTTTTTCTGTCAAATTTGTTGTATAACATGAAGTTTTGGTGCTTAATTCGTAAAATCATAACCTAATTTGATGTTTAATAGACTTTTCCTTAATCCCTCCTTATCATCCAAGTTATTCGCTTATCCAAGCTTCTGCCGGCCCGTTTAGCTTGGATAAGTGAGACTCTACTGTAGATATAAAAATCAAACATTTACTGATAATAAATCAGCATTTTCAAGGCTTGCTAAACAGGCGGATTTTTCTTTTTATGAAGAACAGCTGAAGCATTGTCTGCAGAGTCCACTTAAAACGCTGCACAACAGAGTCATGTAATGTCTAAAACAGTCACTAGGTGGCATTCAGAAACCTTTTACCATTGCCAAATTTTTCAGAATTCCAACAATGAGCTAAGGGGACCCCACTTGGAATTGGGACCCACAGTTTAAGAAGCAATAATCTAGATATCCATTTGTCTTTATGAGAATGAACAATAACAAGCCACCTTTACAACCCTGACCTATATGAAACATTTTATGGGAAAGCTATTGTGTATTTAAAAATACTTGAATTCACTTCTCCCACAAAGGGAAGGTAATGATTCGCTGTGTGACAGAAGATATTATTTCCACTTTAGAACCAGTCTATCTGAGATACAAAAACAAAAAACGTGATTCTACGCAGTCAGTTTCAATCTTCCTTCTTGATGTGAAATGGCTAAATTTGTTTTGGAGAGTGAGAGGATTGTTAATGGGGAAAACATCAGTCACTCACCCTTGAGATTTGAACTGACTGTTATGTGATTCAGACCTCTTGCTAGCGCAATTGGCTGAAGGTAGAGGAGAGGTGTACACATGCAGGGTAACACAAAAAAAAGTTCTATACTTTTGGTCTGAGACAAATGCTATTTTTGAAATCTGACTAAATTGTCATAGGGAGGAGGGAGCAAGCTTGTTTTCTGCTGCCCTGAGACTAGAATGCGGAATAATGGCTTCAAAGTACAGGAAAGGAGATTCCACCTGAACACTAGGAAGGACTTCCTAATTGTGAGAGCTGTTCAGCAGTGGAACTCTCTGCTGCGGAGTATGGCAGAGGCTTCTTCTTTGGAGGCTTTTAAGCAGAGGCTGGATGGCCTCTTTGGCGTGCTTTGAATGCAATTTCCTGCTTCTTGGCAGGGGGTTGGACTAGATGGCCTATGAGGTGTCTTCCAACTCTATAATTCTATTATTTATTTGCATGATCTCCTGGCTAAAATCTTCCGTCTGTAGGTAAAGAAGTAAAGAAACACTAGTGATTTCAAGGAATCACACATGGCCATAAGATGCAAATCAGAACCTATTGAAAGAGTTACCTGGTTGTTAAAATTGCTGCATAATTGTGTCGGTTTCTTTTCTTTTTCAAAATGATATGGCGCTTGAAAACTATTATGTTACTTGGATTACATGTGATAGGACACAAGAAGGATGCAGTTGGGTCCCATTAGAAATCATGTTGGTTGGTTACACAGCTGTTTTGGCACAACATCCAGGTAATGAAGATGTGCTCTGTGAAACAGTTTATGGCACTTTCTTTTTGAACTCAGTTAAATAGATAACATAGGAATGGGACCAAATAAATGCTACAGTTATTTAAATGCCTATTAAGCCATCCTCCATGGCTATTATGGATAATATTACTTATTCCACACCATTATAGGTAAAAGTAAAGGTTTCCTCTGACGTTAAGTCCAGTCATGTCTGACTCTGGGGGTTGGTGCTCATCTCCATTTCTAAGCCAAAGAGCCGGCATTGTCCATAGACATCTCCAAGGTCATGTGGCTGGCATGACTGCATGGAGCACCGTTACCTTCCCGCCGGAGCGGTACCTATTGATCTACCCACATTTGCATGTTTTCGAACTTCTAGGTTGGCAGAAGCTGGAGCAACAGCGGGTGCTCACTCTGCTCCCGGGATTTGAACCTGGGACCTTTCGGTCCGCAAGTTCAGCAGCTTTAACCACTTCGCCACCGGGGCTCCTTACAGTTATCCTCAAATAAATACTAGGCTGTAAGCACGATTTTTAGTTACAATGTTTAAAGGCTGGGCTTGTACAGATTTGTAATGAAATCTCCCCAAAGAGACAGACACTGCAATGCTACGCACAGTTCATGCGGACTGTACTGTGCATATGATAACCATAAAATATAATGATTGTGGTTTTTTTAATGCCTTTTAAATTTATTTGTGTGTTTTTGTATTTGATATTATTGTATGCTGGTTTTATATCTGTAAGCTGCCCCGAGTCCCTCTGGGGAGATGGTGGCGGGGTACAAAAATAAAATAATAATAATAATAATAATAATAATTATTATTATTATTATTATTATTATTATTATTATTATAAAATGGTCATTGCTGGCCAACAAGAAGCCCATGATGGCAAAATTGGCGGGTACCTGATTGTACACAATATGAAGTCTGATACCTCTTTAGTTGTCATGACACCATCTTCTTGAACCCTGGGGTTTGTAATTTGGTGAAATACTTAGAATTTTCTGCGAGAGTGTTCAGGAAAGTGACAAGAGCTTTCTAGCAAAGTGAACTTCACCACACTGCAAATCTCACAGGATGAGGGATGGCAGTAAAAGTGGTAAGAAACTGCTATAACTGTGCAGTGTAGATACATGTGTCAAGTAGCCTCCTATAAGGCATCACTTCTTGCAAGGATCGTGATAGGTTCTGTAATTGTTAGATTTGAAAACATTTCTCTTTTCCAGGCCAGTTAAACAAAGACGTCACATATGAACAATTTTATTCATTTCTTAGCTGCCTTCGGGTAAGTTGTCTAGATATTCCACACTATTAGATCTTGGGGAAAAGATGCAAAATAGTCAAACATGACACTTTCTGTTGTATTTTTGGTGTGAATGTTCAGCATGGAACTATACAAAGGTCCTTTAAAAGTATCGAGAAGTAAGCATTCTCAAGAAGGTGAAGGCGCAGTCCATTAGCACTGGGATATTCCCTCGCACCACCTGATCATGGCAAGAGATCAAATTACAAAACTATTTTAACTTCTATTTTCTCTTCCCTTCAGTTTTTCTTCTTTTGCCTTGCCAGTTAGTTGACATACACTCTCTCACAAACTAAAATTAAAATTAAATTGGGCATTAGGTTGGAGAAAATTAACATGGAAATGATAGGGAATCTCTTAAAGAAAAAGGAGAAACAATGCAATTCAGATGGCGATGGGGAGGTTCTCATCTACTCATAGAAGACTGTTCAGATGCAGAGGTAAATGCTGTGAGCTGCAGCCAAAGCGCAGGCAGTGAAGTCTCAGTGAACACCATAGATTTTTTTTTTTTTGCCAAAACTCAAATCTTACAGCTGAGACTAAGGAAAAGTTTTTGAACTGCTTGGTTATGATGGTCTCTCAGACTCAGATACAAGATTACAGTTCGCTTAATGCACTGCCTCAATTGGAATGAAGTGTTCACTGGGACTTCAATGCCTGTGATCTGGTTGCCACTCACAACATGTGCCTCTGCAGTTGAATATATCATTTACGATAGATAGATAGATAGATAGATAGATAGATAGATAGATAGATAGATAGATATGCAGATAGCCAGATTATATGCTCATGATATATAGGTAGATAGACAGTAGATAGAGAGCAGATAGGTAGATAGATAATCAGATAGCTATGCAGATGATAGATAGATATCCAGATAGATATGTAGATGATGGATAAATAGATAGAAAGGCAGATAGAAGTGCAGGTGATAGACAGATTGATAGACACGTTCACCCACTTTATTCTGATTCTTTCTATGAATAACTCTTAAGGATAAAACATGCAAGGTTATGTACCAATACTGAAAGGGAGAAAGAAGCGGGCAACAGTTTAAATGGATAGCAAATTTTGGACTCCTATCTTGATCATCTAACATGTGAGAATATCTCAGTGGTTTTGGCTTGCTCCTTCGGCCTTCCTAGAATGATTATTCACAGTAGGTATGAACCTTTTAAAACAAACATTGTAACCATTGAAACAGTTTTAGACTTAAGTTGGCCCTTTAGGCTGGCCCTTTGTGCAATGTCGAAGAGAGTATAGATAGAGCAGTGGTTCTCAACTTGTGGATCCCTAGATGTTTTGGCCTTCAACTCCCAGAAATCCTAACAGCTTGTAAACTAGTTGGGATTTCTGGGAGTTGTAGGCCAAAATATCTGGGGACCCACAGGTTGAGAACCACTGGTATAGACCTTTAAGTTGCAGCAACAAAATGGAATGTTTCTTATTCTTCTTTACTGTAGTACTGTCATCAAATCTGTTGGACTCAATAAGCTCCAAGACCTGGTGGGATAGCTAACAATCTGGACTGATAGCATCTCAATGGCATTAGGAGGGAAACGGCACCATTTAGTTTTGGGGAGTAATAAAACATTGTAATGTTCATTATAGAAGAATAATAGATGATTGTTATTAAATATGTTATCAGAGCAACTGTTTCCTGACTACCTGTTACCCGTCTGCATTATCTTCATTCATTTTATATTTCTGGTATAAAGGTTGCATGTATATGAAAAGCTCTTCCATTTGTCCAAACAGCTGATCATTGTGATGTTTTTAGAATCTTGTTCAACTATTCTCCTGATAATGTTCTCTTTCTCACTCATTTTTGTACAGCTATAAACAATAATTAAACAATGTTTTTCCACCTTCACACAGATCAATCCATGCAATGGCTGGATGTCTTCAAACAGCATGCTTAGGGACTTGACCGCGGAGGTACATTTAATATAAACATTATTGTGTAGATATCCCTTCTTTTAAAGAAAGTCCTTGTACTTTTTGTAAGGAAAAGAGGAATATTACTGTGTTGTCGAAGGCTTTCATGGCTGGGATCACAGGGTTGTTGTATGTCTTTAGGGCTGTGTGGCCATGTATTACTTCTGGAACATAGCCACACAACCCGAAAGACATACAACAACCCAGGAATATTACTGTTGGTTGATACTACTGCTACTAAAGAAAACAAGTTTCCTGATTTCTAATAAGGTTAATTGTCTAAAGCACGTTCTTAGTCTTTGGTCCTCCAGATAATTTATACTTCTAGCTCCAATGAGCACTTCTAGGAGTTAGTCAAAAACATCTTGCAAGTGAAAGTAAGCCACCTGACTAAATAGTTTTTATTGAGTTTAAGATGCACAGGTTGCATGTCATTTGTTACAAATATCTGTAGCCTATGAATAGACTGTAGCTTCTTATTTTTTCCAAAGCAAGATGCAGCTCAAATCTTTCAGGCTGTATATGTTCTGTATGTTTGAAAGCTTTGCATATACACCACAAAGAAGGCCTTAGTGTTCTCTGTGCTGCCCACTTGCAAGAAAGATTGACATGGAGGTCCTTGCAGACAGATGCTCCATCTCTACATATATTGTGAAGTAAGGCAGTCATGAAGAATGTTCCATGTATTGCCTTGAACTTTTGAAACAGTTCTAATTGAAGTGGGTGAAAACAAAGATATAGGGCTCTTCCAGATTACAAGATAAATTCTGCAGGTTCGTTGTTAAATTGAATTTGTATGTAAATCAGAAGAGGCCCGGAGTACACTCTGGCTGGTAAGTAAGAGGGTGCCATAGTGACATAAAGTGCACCCTAAAAAGGTGCACTGTTGCACCCCAAGGCAGCTTGAACACTGGAAACCAAACAGAGACCAATAATCTTATAATATCTTTATTAAAACAATAATAAATTCAGGAAAGAATAAGTGGAAAGGATGAGTGAGCAATAGTCCTTTAAGAAATTGTATGAATTAGTCCAAAGAGTTGAAGAAATATGTCCAATATTATTGTCCAAAGTCCAGAAACCGAAACACGCTCAAAACTGTTGAGCAGTTCTTGAGTGGGGAAACAACAAGAAAGGAGGAGTGGATAACAAGGTCCAAAGTCACTAGGAAGTCTTGGATTTCAAGACAGGCAGAAGACAAAGCTAAAAGCAATCTGGATTCAGGAACAAGGCAAGGACTTGAATTCACTCCGGATTAAACCGGGAGTCACGGCTTGGCTTGGTGAAATCAGGGAACTGGAAACGGTGAAGTCACTACGTTGACACCACAACTTGTTCACAGTGCAAGACATTTTTATAGAAGTTAGATCTAATAACAGCGAAGGGAAAGCAACTCCCCAAAGGTTCCCAAGGCAATCTGCTATCCAGTATCCCCTCTAGATGCCAATCGTTGACTCCTTCGAAGCTGCTGTGTCTGAGATCTCTGTTGCTGCAAAAATGGCCTTCTGTTAAAGGATACATTCCCTGGGGAGCTCAGAACATCTGGTTCTTCCACGGGAGTAATGTTATCAGTATCTCTCCCAATTAAGGATGCATCAGAGCTATCCACAGCTGGGGTCTGTAATTGGAAGGAACTCGGAGGGGAACTGGGTGAAAAGTCAGAGTAAGCTTCATCCTGGTCAAAGTTCATTTCTGAACCAGGTTCAGAACCCAAAGGTGGCTGGGATATAACATGCACATTACAGTTGTTGCATGCTTAGCATTCCTTCTTCAAAACCAAAAGTGTTAGGACACCAAAGCTTCCAGCAATGGAAAATAACCCCAGAGAAATAGATAACCCTTCCCTAGATCCCCTCCTGTTTATCCCACCTCCACTACCTTGGGGTACCTCTCTGTGTAGAATGAATGCAGATTGACATTACTTTCCCTGCCCTAGTTCAATGCTATAGAACCCTGTGGGCTGGAGTTTTACAAGGTCTTCAGCCTTCTCTACCAAAAAACATTGCAGCATCACCAAATTGCAAATCCCTGGATTACACATTATTGAGCCATGGCGATTAAAGTGGTGTCAGGGATGGAGCAAAGCAAAGGGGGGTGAAGAGATACTGGAGTATCTACACCAGGGGTCCCCAAACTAAGGCCCGTGGGCTGGATGTGGCCCTCCAAGGTCATTTACCTGGCCTGTCTTAAACTTTAGTCTTAGGGTTGACCTAAGTCTAAAACGACTTGAAAACAACAACAATCCTAATTTTGGAGTATTTCATCATAGTCTGGCCCCCCAACAGTCTGGGGGACCATGAACCGGCCCTCCCCTTAAAAAGTCTGAGGACCCCTGATCTACACTGTCATATCATCCAATTCAATGCAGTTAATCTGGATTCTGAAACCACATAATATGGCAGTGTAGATTGGGTCACAGGCATGATTTAACTCAGCACTAAGACTTCGTGGAAGAGCAAGATGGGAGAGGCCTGTTCATAACTAGGAGTCATAAGTAAATCAGATATCATGTTTGTAACCCGGGGGTTACAATCCTGCAAAGAAATGACAGCTCCCACTACAGAGAGCTGCACTTATTTGCAGTTGGTGGCTCTTCGTGTCATTTCTAGATCTAAACTTATGCTACTTCTTGTAATAAGCTAAAGGAACCTCATACAGCTCTTATGAAAATAGATAACTTGGCAATCAGCATGAAGATCTCTTTGGTGCCTTTTCTCTGAGCTGCAGGTTTCTTTTTTGAAGGAGCAATGTTCTGAAAATCTTAATAAGAGCGTGAAGAATTCTGTTCTCCCTTTCTCCTCCAGGCAGTGAGAAGGAGGAATGACCAGGGAATATAGTACAAACAGCAAATATAGAACCATATAGTTCCCTTGAGGTTTTCTTTTGGGGGCGGGTGGAGTGGCAGTATACTCTGGTGGGAAAATGTAACATGCATACCAGGCTAAGAATCTAATATTGATGCTGATTTTGGGAATTGTTACCATAATCCTCTGTGATAACAAAACATTGTCTGTTTATTTGCTTTTTTAAAACTGAGAGCTACAACAAATAGAGCAGCCAAACGCTAAATAATGTCTGTTTACCCCATAACAGTTTACTCTGTTTCAGCATTAAAAGGATATGAAGGAGTCCTGTAGCAACTTTTGAGATTGTCAAAAAAAAAAAAAAGAGAGAGAGAGAGAGAGAGAGAGAGAGTTTCCTAGCATAAGCTAGTGCAGATCTTGTTCTTATAGGTCCCTGTTTATATTGTAGGATATCCAGAATTAGTTTTTGCCAGTTTTGGAAAATTACTTTTGGGATATCACACTATTGTTTTTAATAGCACATTTATAAATAAGATCAATTGCTTGGTAGAAAGAGCTCATTTTTAAGCTGATTTGCAAAAGTCATCTTGAACATCACTATTTTTGTGTTGTCAGAGGTTTTCATGGCTGGAATCACTGGGTTACCTTGAGTTTTCCGGGCTGTATGGCCAGGCTGTGGCATAGGCTGGTGAGCAGCCAACTGCCAGTTGCAACAAATCACTCTGACCAAGAGGTCATGAGTTTGAGGCCAGCTTGGAGCCTGTGTTTGTCTTTGTCTCTGTTCTATGTTTAGGCATTTAATGTTTGCCTTTTATGTGTAATGTGATCCACCCTGAGTCCCCTTCGGGGTGAGAAGGGCGGAATATAAATACTGTAAATAAATAAATAAATAAATGTTCCAGAAGTATTCTCTCCTGACGTTTCACTCACATCTGAAGATGCCTGCCATAGATGTGGGTGAAACATCAGGAGAGAATGCTTCAGGAACATGGCCATACAGCTCAGAAAACTCACAGCAACCCATCACTATTTTTCCCTGCACAGAAGCTGAAGTGCTCATGTGTTGTTTTACTGTTTTTATTATTGTTACCTGATCTGAACACTGGGCACAAGAGATAGTTAAGACTTTTCCTAGCAATAAAATATATTTATTATGGATTCCTTTTCTTTTTTCTAGAGAGCTTCACAACTTTCCGATATTCTGAAAGAAATAGAAAAACTTGAGAAATTTACTAATTTTGATCTTTTCTACATGAATTACCCAATCAAAGAAAGTAAGTTAATGTAGAAGCTTAATAACCAGCTCTTCAACATGCATTACTTGAGAAAGAGATGTCTACTTGCATTAAAAAAAATTCATTTCATGTTCCTGAAAGATAGTGGAAAGAACGGAAAAGAATTTGATGTCAAACAACAGCTTATGATGCTAAAAGCTGTTCCCAGGGTTTGTTCATAAAAAAGGGTACTTAACTCTGATGTATATTATAAGGACGTCTTTGAGGACTGAAAAAAACACCACATTAGAAATATCAATTGTGCTTAATCCTTTAATGATGTACTCTAGTAGATATACCTCATCCTTTATCCAGTAGTGACTTTTATAATAATCTGCAGGCAACAGTTTATTGTATAAAAGTTGAGTATTGCTTATCCAAAATTCTAGTTTTGCATATTTTATTTTTTATCAGGTTTTGAAATACTGCAGATGGGACCTAAGTCTAAACTTGAAATTAATTTATATTTCATGAACACTTTAGACACATACCCTGGGGATATGTTTATAAACAATATTTATAATAATTTAGTGAACGAAACAAAATGTGAGTAGATTGAACCATCCGAAAACAAAGGTATCACTCTTTCAGCAGTTTTGGATTTTGGAGTATTTTAGATTTTGAAATTTTAGATCAAAAATACTTTACCTGCATACCCTTGTATACCTATTTGTGTACACATACACACACTGTGTAGATGTTTCATAGTTCAGAGATTGAACTGTGCTTGAGCTAGCAGACTTTGCAGCTCCATCATCTGCTGTGCAGATGATGTAATATATATCTTGATATATTTATGAAGTGGAGACTAGAAGCCCTCTTTCTGATATAGCAGTATTGTGTGGCCCTTCCCTCTCTGAACCTTTGCTTAAAAAGCTGGGGAAGAGCTAAACTGGTGGAAGGCAGAGCACTGGATTTTGACCTTAGTCTTAGCCTTAAAATTAAGAGGAGCACACAGAAGGACTTGGAAGGCACTGAACAGACTGCACTCTGGCACGAGACGCAGAGCCAACCTTAAGAACTGGGGCCACAAAGTGGAATCCATGACATACAATTGTGGAGAACAAACCACAGACCATCTATTACAATGCAGTCTGAGTCCTGCCACATGCACAATGGAGGCCCTTCTTATAGCAACACCAGAGGCACTCCAAGTGTCCAGCTACTGGTCAAAGGACATTTAGTATAATGCCAAGTTTTAAACTTTGTGTTTTTAAATACATTACAACTGTACCCTCACTTCTGATACAATAAATGAGGAGGAGGACGACTTTGGGGAAGAGGAAAGGGCAGCAGCAAATAAGGAGAAAGTTATGAAATAAGTCATGCTAATTGGAGCAGGATGCCATTCAACCTTGGAATAACAAGACTGTAAGCAATGACCAGCACCTGCCACTTCAGAAATTCTTCAGTGAGGTAGTTTAGAAGTGCAACTTTTCTGGATTGCAGCTCTCAGAATTCCTCAGGCATATCAATGTCGTTGGCAATTCCAGCACTTGACTCATTGGTCGCAATGGTGGTCAAGCTGCTTTTGCATTTGCCACTACAGCAAATGCTAGAATCACTGGGTAAAACGTTTAGCCACTTACATCAACAGATTTCTCTCATGTTGTATTGGGTTGGAAACGCTCCAGTCTGAGTTTGAAGTTCAAAAACAAGACTTTGAGTCAGAAGAGATACATGCATCTAGCAAGTAAGGACAGTCAAATGTGGGGAACATTTTACTCCCAGGATGTTTGATACTACAGTGTCCAGGTTCTTACCATTGTCCATGTTTTCCGAGGTTCTGCAAGTTGAAGTTCAAAGCTTTCCAATCCCTGGCCTATATGGATATGCACCTGATTGAATCCACTCAAATGTGTGTGCATCAACCTCGCTGCCTTTGCTTCTTGATTAGGATGCTGCACATTGAACAAAGAGTGTTATTGTTCTGCTACAAAGAGGAGCAGATTGGTGTTTTCTCCTGCTTGGTGGAGAGGAGGGAGCTGGCCTTAATCCTAGCCAGGATAGGGGAGAAGGGGTGAATTTGAAAATATGGCATATTGCAAGGGGCAAGCTTGTTTTCTGCTGCTGTAGAGACCAGGGCATAGAGCAGTGGATTCAAGTTGCAGAAAAATATATTCCACCTAAACATTAGGAAGAACTTCCAGATGGTAAAAACTGTTTGGCAGAGGAATATGATACCTCGAATCTGGTGTCTCCTTCTTTGGAGGTTTTTAAGTAGAGGCTGGATAGCCAGTGCCATCTTTCAGGAGTGCTTTGACTAAGTGTTCCTACATGGCAAAGAATTGGACTGGATGACCCTTGAGGTCTCTTCAAGCTCAACGTCAAAGGAAAATGGCATGTACGGATTTACTATCATTTTTAGATCTTTCTCATTGGGCTGGAATATGCGTGCCTTGAGGCTTACTGACCTCAATTACTGTTATGCAATCACTTATTATTTACTTACAATAAATTATTAAAGGAGCAGTTGCTTAAACCAAAACAATTCTGAATGCCTTCTTAATATTTTATAACAGCCATTACATGATTGCTGATGAGCTAAATTACTTTGAAGAGCTAAATATATCCAGTCAGATTTGGAAGGCAAAGAGATCAATATGATTTGCTTCCTTTCATTGGTAAACAAAGTCCAATCACACCCCAACAGAACCTTTGGCAATGTATTTCACAGCCCTATAAGCATGTTTGTAATTAAAGGTTTCAGCTTAAGTAGAAGTGTCAGTTGTCAAGTTTCTCTTCTAAGCTGTTTCTCCTCTAATCGCTGACCTATTTTCCAGTTCTGCTAAAGTTGGTGCAAACCCTTTCTGGAGTCTCAAAGTATAAAATATTTAGCAGCAATAGAAATCTTTTTCTTGTTTTGGCTTTGGATACAGTGCTAACTTTTGGAATCAAAGTATTCTGGCATAGATTTCATTGAGGGGCTAGTCTCCGTCCCAATTTTTTGGAGCACGTAGTTTTTAAAGGTGAAGCTGTTCATCATCATTTGTTTCTTTCAGGCTGAAAAATTGATGTTTTATTCTGAAATCCCCATTAAACTAATTGGGCTGAAAGAAGCAATCGTTCAGACAACTGGATGTAGTGGTTTAAAGTTACTGGAGTCTTTAGTAGTATCTCTTTTCACAGGTTTAATAGTCTAAAACTTTAAAAAGCTAGTGGAACAAAATAACTAGATATGGCATACAATGTGGCCAGTTAAGGCTCCGTTTACATTTAACTCTTTTAAACTAGCAACTGTTTCTGTAGTCTTGAGTTCAACTGACATCTTTGATTGGTAAGCTGGTTGTATGAATTCAGGTAAGTTGGTTTGCATGCAAGAAAATGAAAACCGCCTCTCAGATCACGTTCTAGTGCAAAAGTAGGTCAAAAATAGATAGGTTGTAGGTATGGATATGTTTCTGCCCACCTTTTTTTAAAAATAAAGCAACAACGGTATTGTGAGATTAAGAAGAAGAAAATCTGAAAAGGAAAGTATGTAGGATTTTTGAGTAAAAGTACTGCTTCATCCTGAAGTGGGAAACAGATTATTGTTCTAAGCTCTGGGTCATTGTCTTTGGTCTATGCCTGCCCCGAACGGTTGTTTTGCTCTTTGATTCAGTTAGTGGAGTTTGAGACTCTGCTATTCTGGCAGCCTGAGGTTTGCCTATCTCTAGTCCAAAATAAACAGAATAGTTCATTTGGACAAATGTATGAGATACTTAGATTGTCACCTCTATCTTTAAAAGTCTGGGAACTTAAGATACAAATTATTATTGGGTATCTGTTAGGTTGAATCCAAGGTGTGGTTTCTATAGGTAGAAAGGCTCCACTGACAGAGGAAGTCTCTAACATATCAAAGGGACCCTCTCTCAGTCCATGTCACAACTCATCCAATTAATCCGTTTTCCAATCCTCTGTGTAGAATTTTCAGAAGATGCAAGAGATGCCATGGGAAATATGGGGAGGAGACGGCTGTTTCAGCGTGATTTCAAGGTTTTAGTAAGATCTCCTTTCATCAACTAGAATCTATGAAGCTGCATGGGTTACATCTTGAATACAGTTCAAATTGAAACAGTAATAAGAAAACCTGTATGTTTATTTTAATGAAAATCACAGGCCTGAAATCCCCTAGGAAACCATTTTTTCTTTAAACAAGGAGTGCACTCAGATGTGTTGTTTTCAGCAAGAGTGGCTGTCTTCAATCTGAAAATGTTTGTCCTTCAATTCACCCACAGAATTTTAGTGTTTGAGGATGCTGTCTCTGTTGGTTCTTAGGGAGGGGCAGGAAACATTGCCCCATAGAAATACTTTACTTGGGACTAACAATAAGATTTAGGGTTATTCTTGCAATTTCTATATCTAAATCCACATTAAAGACAACAATATGATGCCTTGCCTCAGAGAAACAAATCTTGCTAAGAAAATCTTGTGTCAGAAACAGCTTGAAGGCGGACAACAACGAATTCAAGGATATATTTATTTCCATTACATGCACATGCATGCATGTACACATGTACACAGAGAACAGCCTTGAGATTAATTTTCCCTAAAAGTTAATACTTTTTCAGAAAGGTTATTTATTCTTAACAATCATGCAGTCCTGGAGATAGCATACCTGAATACTTCAGGCCAAAAACATATATTTTGAGAGCAATGATTTTAAACATTTGTATTGAGAAAGATGCAGAAACCATAGATAATGACCAGAGAGGAGATGCCTGGCATGTAAAAGGCAGAGATGAGAGTATTGGCTGAAATCGTATTACCAGTTGCAATGAGAGTAGGCCCTGCTCTCGGTCCCGCCTGCCACACAGGCGCGGCTGGTGGGAACGAGGGACAGGGCCTTCTCGGTGGTGGCTCCCCGGCTATGGAACACCCTCCCCAGAGATATACGGCAAGCCCCAACCCTTTTGAGTTTTAGAAAAGCCTTAAAAACATGGCTTTGTGCCCAGGCTTTTAATGAATAAATGATAAAGACGACCCAGATTGTTATATGGATAAAGTTGGAGGATATTGGACGAACGGATTTTAAACACGTTTTATGTTTTATACTGTATTTAATTGGTTGTATTTTTTATATGTTGTTGTTTTTAATGATGTATCGGCATCGAATTGTTGCCAATTGTACGCCGCCCTGAGTCCCTCCGGGTGAGAAGGGTGGGATAGAAATATTTGAAATAAATATTTTGAAATGAACTCACCCACTGTTAAGTCAACATTCTATAACTTTCATTACTTCAGTGAGTTTGCTCTAATTGGAACTCATAGTACTCAAGCCATCAAATATTGAAATGAGGTTTGCCTCATTTAAACCTTATTTTTACATGGAGCTGGGCTGGATATGAATTATTCTGCCAGCATATATATTCAGAGCTTTTCTTGCATAAATGTCTTGAAAAGGCTTAAATGCTGCCTGGAAGGAAGTGGATTGAATATAGCATTGGCTTTGACAATATTATATAAATCATCATAATCTTCATGTGCAGCAGTCATTTGCTAAAAATACTGCCTGTGATGCTGTGTGAAGTAAATGTGATGTTTATACGTGTGGTGCATAATCTTCTATAATTATCTGGTTTACAGTCACAGAAATGTTGCAGAAGATGGGAGGAGAGGCCTGGCAGCTAATAGAACCTGTTGATGGATTCCATCCGAGTCAGGTAAAAGATAAGGAAGAGGGTGGGTAGAAACAAAAAACACAAAAAAATCTAGCTGTCCAATGTGCAACATGGTCATGTAGGAGCTAATGTTCTTGAATGAGCAACTTGAAGCTTGGTTGCAAAGAGATGTCTTGATAACATGTAGACTTACTTTGTGGAATCTTTAAAATCATTATGATTTTAATACCAAAGCTTTAGGCAGATAAACTCTAATCCATGTAAAGCCTCTTTTTCACATTCCGCCAAACCTATGGTAAATATCTGTGCTTGCTGTGGGCTGGCTTCCTAATAGGGGCGGGATGAGCTGAGTGAGTTGGGAAAGAGACTGAGAGCCCTATGGCAGAGAATCCAAAAGGTAAACTACGTTTACTAGAATTCTGCTCAGCAGCAGAAAGCCCCAATTAGGATAGAGGAGAGATGTGTCCCTCCTCGCAGCAGCCAGAGTTCCAATAAATTGTTGAATCTGCAAAGAGGATTGACTGATACTTCAATACTAGTAAGTAAATCTGTGCTGAGCTGGGAGGAAATCCCTAAATTGAAGTTCTATTGGTAAACACATTCAATGAGATAGCTGTTGTGGCTTTTTAAAAAATGTTTTTGTTAGAACTTTAAAAAATTCCCAAAAATCATTAGATGTATAAATATTAAATTACTCCATTATCTTGTGTCATTGTATATAAAATTCAAGGAGATAGATTTAGTAGATTTCTTTTAAAAAATGTTTATAGAAACTTTGAAAATTCCCCAAAAATCTGTGGATAAGTGAAACATTCTGAAACTTGATGGGCTAACAGTGGTAAATGTGTTCTATAATTGTAGCAAATGTCATGCCAATAGAGCTAACAATGAGGGGGAAAGGAGCCCCTAGAATCATAGAATAGTAGAGTTGGAAGAGACCTAATGGGCCATCCAGTCCAACCCCCCGCTAAGAAGCAGGAAATCGCATTAAAGCACCCCCGACAGATGGCCATCCAGCCTCTGCTTAAAAGCCTCCAAAGAAGGAGCCTCCACCACAGCCCGGGGGAGAGAGTACCACTGTAGAACAGCTCTCATAGTGAGAAAGTTCTTCCTGATGTTCAGGTGGAATCTCCTTTCCTGTAGTTTGAAGCCATTGTTCCGTGTCCTAGTCTGCAGGGCAGCAGAAAACAAGTTTTCTCCCTCCTCCCTATGACTTCCACTCACATATTTGTACATGGCTATCATGTCTCCTCTCAGCCTTCTCTTCTGCAGGCTAAACATGCCCAGCTCTTTAAGCCGCTCCTCATAGGGCTTGTTCTCCAGACCTTTGATCATTTTAGTCGCCCTCCTCTGGACGCTTTCCAGCTTGTCAACATCTCCCTTCAACTGCGGTGCCCAAAATTGGACACAGTATTCCAGGTGTGGTCTGACCAAGGCAGAATAGAGGGGTAGCATGACTTCCCTGGATCTAGACGCTATACCCCTATTGATGCAGGCCAGAATCCCGTTGGCTTTTTTAGCTGCCGCATCACATTGTTGGCTCATGTTTAACTTGTTGTCCACGAGGACTCCAAGATCTTTTTCACACATACTGCTGTCGAGCCAGGCATCGTCCCCCATTCTGTATCTTTGATTTCCATTTTTTCTGTCGAAGTGAAGTATCTTGCATTTGTCCCTGTTGAACTTCATTTTGTTAGTTTCGGCCCATCTCTCTAATCTGTCAAGATCGTTTTGAATTCTGCTCCTGTCTTCTGGAGTGTTAGCTATCCCTCCCAGTTTGGTGTCGTCTGCAAACTTGATGATCGTGCCTTCTAACCCTTCGTCTAAGTCGTTAATAAAGATGTTGAACAGAACAGGGCCCAGGCCCTGAAGTTTCCCCACTGACACAATTAAGTAACAAAAAAGTAGTTAATTCGTTATAGTTACGATATGGACCCCATCCTATTTCGAAAACATTTTAGAAACTATTTTACCCCCACACCCAATTTTCATAATGAATATTAAAACTTTTTTTCATTGATCGCACAGGCCTACTTCCTAATAATGGCATACACTCGTATAAGTCTATCTCATGCCAATGTATGTGTTGTATGCACAATTGCAGGTTGGTAATCCCTTCTTCCCATTGTAACAATCAAAACCTCCACAGGACTCACCCTGTGACCGTGATAGTTGCTCCCAGTGATCATTACTGACGGCGAGCAGAGATTAGTAGCATCTAGCTTTATTCCCATAGGCATAGAACAACGGCATGATCTGTGACAACTCCAGAAGATCCTAGTGGATGTTGGTGGATGTCTTTGGTTTGTGCCTGGCCATCTGGACATAACCAGAGACCTCTGACCCCAATCAGGACCTTTACCTGCCACAGAAAGCTCATGGCAAAGAACTATCACCGTGAATCATCAGGGTGATGAATAGGGAGCTGTAGCAGAGTTCTCTATGTGGAGCCCTTACCCTACATATAACCATTTAAAAGCCGATCCATTGAGTACTTGGTGTTATGTGTACTATCACATAAAAGTGTATACATGTGGGTTTCTAGAATCATAAAGTTGGAAGAGACTAAAACGGTCACCCCATCCTCTCCCTTGTCATGTAGGAAAATATAATTAAAGCACTCCCCGTACAGAAGGAGCCACAACCACACTCCAAGGCAATGTAATATACATGGATCTCAAGTTGAACATCAGGAAGAATTTACTGACTGTGGGGGCTGTTTGGCAGTGGAACTCTCTCCCTGTGGTGGAGACTCCTTCTTTGGAAGCTTTTAAGCAGAGTCTGGATGGCCATCTATCGGGGGTGCTTTGAATGTGATTTCCTGCTTCTTGGCAGGGGGTTGGACTATGCCATGAGGTCTCTTCCAACTCTACTATTCTATGATTCTAAGTTTCAAAAATCATCACTTCCCAGTATGGGGATGGCTAAGACTGTAAAGGAATGCTATAAATTAAGATCTGATATTAGTGATGCAGGATCCAAATAACTGTCTTTCTGTTTGTTTACTAAATTTGTAATATTTAGTCCTATAGAGATCCATTTAATATTAAAATCACCCTTCAGAAGGGAATATATTTGCAAGTATCTTAGAACCCAAGGGATTTCCACAGAAAGAGGCCATGCTAACTAGTCATACAAGACAGTTTGGGAAACATATATGAAATGTGAAACTCCAGATATCCAAGCAGGACTCAGGAAGAGACACTAGAAATAACATTGCAAATATACATTGGAAAATGGCAGTCTCATGATTAATCAAAATTCTTTGATATTTCACAATAAAATCAGTCAGTGCCTTAACAGGCTATATCAAAACCTTGGGCTGCACACATCTTGAAAAACTGTGAAGCACTCAGGAATAAAAATAGGAGGAAGAAATTTCAATCACAAGACAAGCTGATATTTCTTGAAGAAATAAGTGAGGACTTGGAATATCTACTGAGGAAAATTAAGGAAGGTGCAAAACCAGAATTACAGCTGCATATTAAGGGGGAGGGATCCACATATGACTTATATAAACTGTGGGAACCAAGAAGTTTTATTGAATTTTGTTTTTAAGTTACCACAGGACAGGTTCAAATTATGATCTTTTACATGTTGCTAAACTATAACTCTCATTAGCTCTTTCAGCATAGCTAATAGTCGAAGGATGGGTGGTGCACTTCAATATGGAGACATCCACAACCTCCCAACTGTATATAAAATATGTATTCTAGGTACAAAAAACAGGGAAACAAACTGAGCAACGTTTCCCTTAATATTTGTATATTTATACGAACACTAGTGTATATACCAGGTGTTGCCTGGGTTGGCATTTTTAATGCAATTTATTATTACCTAAGTCCTGTCATCCTAAGGACTCCCTTCTCCTTTATCCAGCTCACTTCCATCTTTGCCTATTCCTGAAAAGGCTTCCTTTAGAACGTATCTATGGCAACACTCTGGCCCTTTGAAAGAGATTCTCAGAGTGTCTTCCAGCTGCTACTTGAGCCCCCTTCCATTTGTCACCCTTCTCTGAGGAAACTTTTTTATTTATCGAATGCCCTCTTGTGGTAATAGTAAATTTATTGATTAGCCATTAGGCCACATCACAGTACCAAACCAAACAAAAAGGGTTGATAAAACATGATTACACTCTATGTAAGAAGTTAAATAAAACACTTATAATACAGTAAATAAATATGATAAAATGTAATATATACATCATGTAAATGTCCTCTTGTGGTTGCCTCTGAGCATACATACATATTTATTCGTTTTGGGTGCCCAACACATGAACAGGGTGGATTTTAAGTTGAAAGTGCAGTATGCATGGGGATTCATTCAGGGGTTTTTTCAAACTATAGTCTGGCTCCCCCAACAGTCGGAGGGACCACTAACAGACCCTCTGCTTAAAAAGTTTAAAGACCCCTGCTTTAAGTCATTTTTCACTATAAACTATCTATGTCTCAATAAAAACAGTCAAAAGTTACCAACGTCTTTGATAATTTTAGTGTTTTCAACTATTTTGAAGGACAGATTTCTTTATTGTTATCAGCAGCCAGCTGTGCCAAACTTTACCACTTGAAGCACTTCTTGAAATGAAGACTAACATTTTTGTTTGAACTACTTTCTAGATTGCTTCTGCACTTGGAGCTAGAATTGTCTGGAACAAGATACTCCACAAATGGCCACGTGTCCTTGGACAAGAAAATCCATTTAATAATGAGATTGCTATGATCTTCAAAGATCAAGGAGGGCACTGATCTCAGTACTATGAAACGGAAGTGGGAATCAGTTCTTCATGAAGATTTGAATCCTCTTGAAGATAATCTGTCATCAATTACAGAGCTGTGCTTTATTTTTAATTATTGAATTCATCTGTGTCACATCACTTGGGTAGAGCTTTACACTTATAGTTCTGACTGGTCAACATAAAATTTTTGTTTCTGGTTTATTTTATGTGTATTTTATATAACGTATGATTATGTGTTTCATACGCCTTGAGCCCATGAGATGAGGCGAACAGGAAATTAAATTTATTGGTATTATTATGAATTTACTCAGTATGTCACAATGGAGAAGTATAGTACTAATTACAGAGAATAGTGTCACATTAATTATCTTGACATATTTTAGCATAAACCTAATGATTCTAAATACCCATCCTTTTAAAAAAGAAAGTATTGCAAGACAACACACTCATTGGCTGGAATCCCATTGATACATTTTTATTTATATATGCTGAGAAGTTCTTGTTCCTTGTTTTAAAACAGCAGAAAAAGTGGACATTGAAAATAATAATACAAAGGATGACTTGAAGAGGGGGAAGTTGAAAGAATTAGTGTTTTTAACCATAGCAATTAAGACAGTGTCCTGCAACTAATATTTTAAAATATGCAGCACTATCAGCGCCAACACAGCACAATGTGGTACTCCATTGAAAGCTTTTATGAAAACTGCGCATATGCAGTTTACCTGAGTAGCCATGATATTTCACTGATCGGTTAAAATTATTGCTTTAACAGGCTTAATGACAGACTATATGAAGTAATACTTTGTTTATAGCAGCCCTGCAGTCTGAATTTTATTTAAAAAATACTGTTCTCTAGTGCCTAAAGACCAGTGAATTTTTTACATCCAAACTATGAAACATAGATTAATATGGCTTGGAGAGGAAAGTAATGATAAAAGATGCTGTTCTTAAAGCAGCTTAAAGCATTCCAGATGCTTGTTTCATAGCAATATGTACAAATGCCCTGCATAACTGATATATATAAACCACACTGTGCGCAAAATCATGCATCAAAATATCTTATTTTCACAATTGGAATATGTTCCTATTTTATGCAATTTTCTTTGCAAAAAGTGGTACTTTTTGCAAATGACAGGAATTAAAACCTCAAACTATTTAACACCTAAAAGGTGATTTGAAAAAAGACCACTAATTATATTTTTAAAATCCTAATATATATAAAAAGTGGAAGTTCCTGTTTCAGCTCTCTAGTAGAACTGAATCAATTTGAGGCATACTTGTTAGGAAAAAATGTTTACTGATAAAACTTCCTAGATTGTTCTCCTCCCCTTGTGCAGAATCTTTTTATTCTTGAAATAAAGCAAGCTTTGATAATAGAAACCTTTACTTTAAAAGTGAACAGAACTACATATTTCAAAAAGTTTTATAATATAGAACACATTTAGCACAGCAAAAGTGCTTAAAACAGCTATCTATCATACCCCAGTACTAGAGTTAAAACTCTAAAGGCAGCAAATAGTCCAATACAATGACCATCACATCCAGATATATTAAAAGAGCAGGGTTTGTATCTGACATTGGAAGCAAGCTCTTACGAGAAATTTCTTCTGCAATTCAAGGCTTTCCAACAGGAACATAGCAAGCGTCAGGCTGCCACATGCGAAGGTCAACAAGAACTTGGTTGAGTCTTTGCATCCACAGATTACGCTCATCTTTAGTATCAGCAGATAACCAATTCCTTGTTTAAACAAAAGAATCAGGGCCAAAGTATTAATCCACAGGGAAGAAAAAACAGAGGATGTCATTAACAATTAAAGTTCTCCAGGAGTAGATCTACAAAAATAACTACTAGTAAAAGTATTGTATAATAGCTTACTTGGTAACACACAAAGTGTCTTTGCATTGGCTAACAAGCGTTTCCTTGTCATCTTCTCTCTGTGGCCGAACAGTAATTAGCTCAAAAGTGTTGGGCCGAGCACAGAATTCTCTGTTGGCAGGTTCAATTTGACGACTGGTGCAGTTTGCTAGGTTTATTGAGCCCAAAGGATGCTGAAATGTAAAGATCAGTATTTCTTAGTCTTTTGATATTTGTCAATTTGCAAATATTTACACTGCTCTGAATCTGGAGATTTCATTAATGACAAGTAACCCATAGCCTCCTCTGAAAAACTGCGTAAGAGGTTGTTGTAAAAGCCATCACCCCAACCATCATGCCACTTCAGGCTGTAAATACTAAAATAAAATAAATAGATACAGTCTCTACAGTAAATACTTATGCAAATTGAGAGTTACCTTTCGTTTTTCATCGTCTGGGTAAGTCCAATAAGAGATACAATTGCCAGAAAGAGCACACCAACGCCGATGCCAAGCCCCAAACCCACTGACATCTTCAAACATAGTCTAGGAAGACACAAAAACTCTCCTTGAACAAAAATGTCATTTTTATACATTTACAACAGTGGTTCTCAACCTGGGGTTCCCAGATGTTTTTGGCCTACAACTCCCACAAATCCGTTTACCAGCTGTTAAGATTTCTGGGAGTTGAAGGCCAAAAACATCTGGGGATCCCAGGTTGACAACCCCTGATTTACAATTTAGGCTCCAGTGAATTAAGTTCCAGTGTCATATAGATCTTAGCAACTTCAACAGTTCGTATATTGCTGGTCTTTTAGCCTACTCCTCATAAAACATCAATTCTACAAGACACATTCCAATGCAATTGTTACACTTGATCATTCTTCTGCTCTTAGATGCTGGCTACTATCACTTAATATCTGTCAATTTTTGAATTTTTCTTTTTTTAACAAACAAAAGCCATCTTTAAAAAGTACCGTAACATTTGAAACACTTTAATGTTCAGGTAGACTATAAACATCTGATCAACACAGCACAATATTTTCATTACACAGCTACCCTGAGATTTTACAGCATTGAATGCCGATCATCTTAACAGCTAGCTGTGATTCAACAGGTGTAATCCTGTCAATGTTTACTTTTAAGGGACCTTTTAGATTAGGCATCAGATTGTATGAAGACACTGGGTAAGCATCTCCAATGTACTCCAATAGCCAATACTGACCACATGAGTGATGGATATCGACACCTTTGTTTTCTGATACTTCAATATACACAAACTTTGTTTCATGCACAAAATTTAAACACTTTGTATAAAATTGCCTTCAGGTTATACAGTAGAGTCTCACTTATCCAAGCCTCGCTTATCCAAATTCCTGGATTATCCAAGCCATTTTTATAGTCAGTGTTTTCAATATATCATGATATTTTGGTGCTAAATTCGTAAATACAGTAATTACAACATAACATTACTGCATATTTGAACTGCTTTTTCTGTCAAATTTGTTGCAAAACATGATGTTTTGGTGCTTAATTTGTAAAATCATAGCCTAATTTGATGTTTAATAGGCTTTTCCTTAATCCTTCCTTATTATCCAAGATATTCGCTTTTCCAAGCTTCTGCCGGCCCGTTTAGCTTGGATAAGTGAGACTCTACTGTATGTATAAAGTGTGTATGAAACATATTGTTTAAATGTGGATCCCATTTAAACACAATACGTTTCATGCACACCTTATACATCTCTAGGATATCTCATTATATACACATGCATAACCAAGTATTCCAAAATTTGGGGAAAAAAACATCTAAAATCCAAAACATTGGATCCCAAACATTTCATGTAAGGGATACTCAAGACTGTGTTTCCAATTTCAAAATTTATCAGAATACTGATACACTCAAAATATCGGAACTACCTTTGATGGGCAATTCTAGAATCCCATTCTGAATTGAGATAGGTTTACTAACTCTATACATGCAATGACAACTTACCAAAAAGCCTCTCTCCTCCACACAGGAATCTATTTGACATTTAATTTTCAGATATATATGACCTTCTAGAGGGGACAAAAAAGGAACCTGAAAAATAAGTATGTTGAAGATTGTAAAATTATTTCTCTCTAAGAAGTCACAGCCACTTGAAAGCAAAGAACAATTCCCGGCAAAATCTGAAGCAAAATGCAACAAAAACCTACATATTCAAATTTTAATGTATCTAGTCTCAGAATTACCATTATCACATACATTCCAAATAAAGGTTTTAATTCTCAAAATCTAGAAAGAACATGAGAAAAGTTACTGTCAGGGAAAGAAGTGCTATCTGGCCACATAAGACATTCAAGAAAAAATTATAGGAGGTTGCTAACAATTGCTACAATGGCTGAAGATGGAGGTGGAGAGTAGCCAAACATTGATGGCACATGCCTTGATATGCTGTTTAAATATAAATGGCAGACATTTATCAGACACATTCTGAGAAAGTTTAATTTTTGTTCAGAGTCTTAAAACAGAGGGTTTGAAATGTCCATTATATCTGTCATCATCTCAGGAATACAACTTGGGTTGAGTTCAGGAGTCTTCCCTCCACCCCCAGCACACATATCTGAATAATGTGGCACAGTTCACATCACACATAACTGGTGTGAGAAACTTAGTCATCCAATTTGAAAAGAAGCCAAAAGCTTTCAGAAAAAAACCATTCTGGCATCAAGAGTAATACTTTTCAAAATATAATATTAGTTGTGATGGTATGCATTATCCAGTACAGTCAAGCAACATCCAAAAGCGGAATGCAACATTGCTTCCAGCAAGACACAAACACTTAAGCCTGTAGGTTAGTGCACAAAGCAGCGAGTCCACATTTCCCAGGAAAGAAGACAGCACGCTTGAAGGACCAAAGCAAGTTTTTCAAAGTTTGTTCACATCACTACAATAAATCTTAAATATATACTATCTCTACATATTCAGCAAAGTTGTAGCTAAAGAGAACTTTCACTGCATTTATAATTGAAGCATGTCCCAACACAGCAAATCTGAATTCAGCTCTGACAACCAACTCTGTAGAACTAAATGTATAGTATGCCTTAAAATCCTCTCTAAATCTTATGTGGCTTTGTTTTGTCAAGTGTGCCAAGTCCAGTGGCTTAAAGCAAAAGAAGCAAATTGCAATTGCATGCTAAGTTTATCTCTAAAATGTATAATTTCTATTAAAATCTGAATAATATATACATTTACCTACATCCAAATATTATTTTCTCCCTTTCAAATTAAATTCTCCCTACTGAGTCTGTGCACCTCCTTGAAACAAAAACTGAATAGAGGTTTGTTTCCAAAACAATGTTATTTGCAATAGGACATCCTTGACCCCAACTGTGCTGACCTCAGTACAGGAAATGCAGCACAAACTTCTCTATTGGAAGGTAAGATGCATGGCAGGACATTATTATTATGAATTCCAATATTTGTCTAAGAGCTTACAGATATCAGTTCATTCTTAGTAAAAATTAGCCACCTAACTCAGAAGAGGGAGAATTTACAGAAGAGTAGCATAGGCCAATTTATTGCTCAAACCTAGAGCATTTTTACTTAAAAAAATCAGTAAAAAAATAGTAAAAATAATCTGCTTTTATCCACACAAAGTAATTTTCTCCAGTACACTATCTTTTATTTAGGATGTAGTGCTTATGAAACAATTTATTTACAGTAGTTTATAATGAGCAGGTAGGCATGTTTCCCATAAGCTTTGTCATACAATCGCTCTTGTCAGGCAGCAAGTAGCAAATTACTCACCCCACAAGTATAAAGCTACTTCATATTTGTGCATTTACTTCAAAAAGTTCTCCTTTTGGATTTTGCTTGTCTTAAGTATACTAGCATATGCGCTAGTATACTTCACAACTATAGCAACTTCTTCAGTCTCAAATTCCTTTGCCATAAATGCTATGCAGAGCTACATTTCAACTACTCTTCCCATGCTTCTAAAAACTGAAATCAGAATGACCTGACTTGAAAATTAAAATACTAAAGAGTGAACCATACTTTTATAGCCTTGCAAACTGAATTGCTAATTTGATTTTATTTTTTGTTTTGCCTTAACATAATATATCCAGCAAGAAAAATATATATATATATATGACAATTTCTGTCTTTGTCAGCAAGGGCACTCTTATTTTCAGAAGCATACTAGGATAGCTAGCAATCTAGAAAGCATTAGAAATTTGCAACACAGAAAACGTAAAGTCTTCTCCAAAAAACCAAGAGTGTCTACTAATGCTAGCTTTTGTTACAACCATGGGATGCAAAGTCTTTTACTTACAGATTTGCTTAACAGGACAGCACAAAGCGAACTATAGGGACATTTCATCCTAAAATGCCATTCAACAAGTCTCCAGTTTAAAAACTTGAAAGTGGTCCTTAAAGCAGTCAGTCATTGTAACCATAAACAAAGTTTAGTGACAAGACATGAATAGCATGCACTGGGAATTCTTTTTGAAGAAAGCATAGCAACCTTATCCTGGAACATATAACCCAGTAGCTCTCTCTCCTTAACTCCATAATTTATCTAGGGGAAAACAAATGGGCAGTGCTAAATGCAACTAAAAGCAAAGTAAAACACACAGCACTGTAGCACTACTTATGTGCATTACGATAGCCTACTTTAGCTTTTAAGAGGTTCATTAGATCAAGATATTAAATCAGTTTTTTGAGAAAAATGAAATAAATTATAAAAATAATTCAATGGTAACTGGCAGCCAAGGCAGTTCAAACAAACAAGTGCTCACAGATGGAGTTCCTATAGCCAAATGTGAAGGTTAGTAGTTTCCTAATTCAAGGGCCTTTGTTTTTGCTCTCCAAATATGGCACTACCGGGACGCCTATCACTTCAATTGTGCATTTCTCTAAATTGTATTTATAAGATGTGTATTTCTGCTACTAGCACATACAAGAGAAAAGGAAAAACAGCAATTGTCAAGAAAGTCTACTTAGAAAATCCAGGAATTCCTGTCATTTATTTATTTATTGCTAATTTCCATTTCAAATTATTATGTATCATAATACAAACAATGTCATGCTATTTCAACCAATATGTATTATATATTGCTAATGAATCCATCCAAAACTTCTCCGCATTACATCCTGCTTCTCGATCAAGACAACTAATGTGAAATTCCTTTAAGTACTGGACAACAAGCTTTAGTTTAACACAGCAACCACAATCATGTTGTTCAACTGAAACAATTCTAAGTCCAGGATCAATTGATTTTTGCATACCAACACTGAATGCAGCTCACCACTTCCATCAACTTATGGTTGCCCTAAGCTTTCTTCATTTTAGTTTTGTAATTTAGACAAGGAATGTTGCCAATATTATTACAAAAATAATGTCAAAAGATCACTCTCATGCCCATCCCCAGCATTACCTTGTCCAGCTGGAATTTGGTATTTCCTAGTGAAGACAGTGAAATTGTGCATGAACCAACGAGAACAAAGTTACTAGTGCGCACAGCATTTGGTCCACCTGGACTGGCCATAGCTATATAAAAAATATTAAGCACGTTATTAGAGCCACAATCGTAAATTGATTTACCTAACCTGTTCAAATAATTTTAAATCATTATATCGACTTTACTAAATATTTAACTAACACAATATGCAAATGACAGGCAACATCTTTTGAAGAGGCATTTTTCCTAAAGTGTGAGGAAGTTCTTCATGCTGGGTCTGGTTCCTACTTCACTGGCTGAGCTTTCAGTCAGTCACCTTTCTATCCGAAGAGGGATGCCAGTCTCACCTTCCTAGTTCCCTTTTGCCTTGGATGGTGACAAGGTTTTTATTGCCATGGCTAAAGCTGGATTTGGAAATCATTTGCTGAGGATTTTCTGTATTAGCCAAGGGATCAAAATAATTGAGCCGTTAGCATCTTTACAAGGATAGTCTACCTCAGGGCCTTAACACTTCACTCCTGTAATGGGGTGTTCTTGAGATGACAGCTAGAGTATGTAGTTCTGATCTCTTCTCTCATAAGGAGTAGGCAATGGACAATATGATAGAAGACACTATAGGATTGGAATGGGCAGTTTTGCTAAAGGTTCTGTAGATCTACAAATGCAGTTGAAGAAAATAGTGAGATTTTGTGTGCCAGGACAGGCTATACACATCAGCTGACTAGCATGGTTTCGGCTGTGTCAATGAATGTGGTAGATGCTACTGCTTCCTTTCTACCCCTGGTAATCTATGGGTAAGAGCTCCTCACAGAAGCTTTGTAACTGTATTTCTTTCACAGCCAGGCAGTCTGCCGGATTCAGAGGGTGAAGGGGAAGCAGCAGTGAATTCACTACTGGCCCAAGATGACAGGCAGCTTATGCATCCCAGGGATCCATCACCAGCTCTTTGATGTCCTGGGTTCTCAGAAGCAGATACCAGTAAATAATCTTTTAAAAGCCTGGTTTGAACTTGATTATGTGAGTCCACACTGCCATATAATCCAGTTCAAAGCAGATAACCTGGGTTTTATATAGCAGTGTAGATGGGGCCACAGTCATGATGGGCAGAAAGGATAGTTATTGTCCTGAAAATGAAGTTTCTGCCTGAATATATTTCTCTTTGTTTCAATCTGAGAATGGAAAGTGGAAAACACACCAGACCTGAATGTTGATACCATATTTCTTCCATTGTAAGACACCATCAATTGTAAAACGCACCCTAATTTCAGTACCACCACCAACAAAAATACATAAGATACACCTGCGATTCTAACATGCACATCGTTTTCAAAATTGTTTATATAGGAAAAAATTGTGTCTTAGAATTGAAGAAATGCAGTAAACATGGTATCTTCTTCCATCTTGGCATGCTGTTTGAAAATATGTGCTGAAGTGACCTATATGCATAGCTCCTTGTGGGCACCAGAAGGTATTCAGTCATACTTCACTCATAATACTGCCACTTTGGATTCTGCAACATGAAAGATTGTCTCCACACATTGCAAGAAAATGTAACACTGGCATTCAACCATTAAGGCCCATTTTTTGTGGAACAGAATCCTTCCCACCCTAGCTGGTGGCCACTGGCTATTGGCTTTCACTTTTTCTAGAAATCTGTCAGACGATCACTATGAAGTGGGACTGTCCTCCCACTTAGGATGATAAGGATGATTGAGAAATTAAATGCTCTGCCTGTGAAGCATGAAGGAGGAGCCAGACTCAGCACAAAGGATTGCCTCCATACCACTGTAAGAAATGATCCTTCACTGTGAGTATATATATATATTCATGTTTATGAATGTAAAGTCCTCTGCATAGTTGAATAACAAACTAGGGCTCCACCTATACTGCCATATAATGCAATTTCATTATGCAGTTTAACTGCATTGAACTACATATTAGTCTACACTGACATATAAAGCCGGTCAATTCAGTTAACCTCAATTACAATATGGCAGTGTAGATGGGGCCTAAGGTTAACTAGATTAGGGCTTCTTAAAACTTTTCCACTTGGGACTCCTTTTGGGTTTAAGTGAACTAGATGACAGCACTACATTCTAGTCCTGATCAAGAATGCTACATTTACTGTTCCATTAACATTAATTCTGACTCATTGGGCAAATTGCCATCTCAAACTGAACTTCCCACCTGTGAAATTGAATAGATAATCAGATGTCTCAGAGAGATTATAACTAGTGGAAATAGTGTTTTTCATAATTTGCTATTGAGATGAGAAAACAATGCTGAAATATACAACTAATTATTCTCTTCAACCCCATCTCAATTTTTTAGCAAAATGAGAATGTTCTTGCTTACCTGGTGTAAGAAGATTACTCTTCTAGAAGAAATAAAACATGCAAGTAGAAGAAGTTATTTCAGAAATATTTTAGGCAAGTACACTATAACAATTACATGGTATTTAAAAAGGCTATCGTTATGGATTTCTTTAAATTAAAAAGTATAGTGAGAACAAATATCCAAAAACTCAGAAATAACTATGCCACACTACAAAAAAAATGTTCACACCCAAATTGAGTTTTTTGTGATGTCGAGTTAGTTATGGGGAAATTATTGCAAGATTAGAACTTACAGCAGTAATGGATGTCAGTAATCTCTTTGGAGTAATAGCCTATGACATTAGAAGAAACAAAATAAAGTGATGAACCGCAAATGTTACAGACCTTTAAATTGTACATGCTGAAATAGAGACAATTCTACTATGTTTGCTTGAATCAAATTGTAGATCCTTTGCTTTATTTCTATGTTCACACACATAAAGATGTCTCCTCACTATAAATTGTATTCCATAGAATCGACAAGTTTCTCTAGGTCAAAGGTTTATTTGAAACCTACGCATTACTCATTATATAAGCTACAGCTAAGCATTTATATTATTTGCATCCATATTTTTTCAATTTTTTTTTTTAAAAAAATTTAAACATTTACACCATCACAAAAATACTTGGAATGGGGCTACATTATCATGTAAGGAAAGTGAAATCTGAAAAATTGTGTAAACTGTGTGAACATATGGGATGTACTACCAAAGAAGCAAAATCATTTTATATTCAAATGTAGCAACCAGCTGCATGTGCAACAAGCAGGATTATTCTCTGGCTTGCTAGAGGATAAATAAAATACTGTTTAAATTTTACACAGTCTCATATCATGCATGTCTTTGAAGCAAAGCAATTTATGATCTGTTTTGCCATAATCCACAACAGCGAAGTAGTAAACATAAGTTTAGCATTATTATGGTTGAGGAGAGTTTTAGTTAAAATGAAATCAAATGTGCTAGATTGGAAAGTTTGGTCTTTCCATTTTGTCAGTGTCACCAAGATATTATGATTATTCTCTTTACCTTTGACTTAACAGCTTTTTTCTTTTTATCGGTGCCTGTGGATTCTTTCTTCTGTACCTAATACAGAAAAACATCCTTTAAAAACCTGCTGCTCTCCCCAAGTATGCAGTAAAGATGAAACATATCAAAAGAGAATGATACATACCAAACTAAAAACTTCAATATTTATCTCAAAGTCATTGGGCACATCTTGCCTTTAAAAATAAAGAGAAAGAAGATTAGGTTCAGTTCCCTGTCAGGTTTTACAATCTCAATAGATTTAATCTATTATATAATAAGGTTCAGGCAAACTAATGGCCCAGACAATCTCAGAGTCGTGGTTGTTTGCTCAAAAATTGCAAATAGATATCAGTCCCACATGCTCCCAAGCCAATTCCTTGATGATCAAGTATTTCCAAGATTGTCCTCAAAAGTTAGATGTCAGGACTTTAAATAGATGACTTGTACTAATGCACGTATCCCAGCAGCTCTGCTGCTCTTCAGTACACTCAGACCTTCAGTACAGTACTATATTAGAATTTTATCTCAAATATGCTTTATGTATCCATTCCGTAAATAGTTTTCTTTTTATTTCAACAAGAAATAAAAATGAGTGGAATTTGTCAAGAGATCATAGTACAGTTGGCTGTTTACGTAAAGCAAATAGCAGCTGCTCCTAGGAGGTAAGTTGTAAATCTCTTCAGCAGTCAAAAAGGATGTGCACATAAGAACTGTCATAGCTTTCCATCTAGAGAAGAACAGCTGGATATTTGAGACCTTGACAAGATGGCAAAGTGTAGGCTCCCCCCCTTATAAATTCCCGAGGGGGAAGCCCCCACCTGCAGAGATCACCAGTGCTAATGGTCTCTTTGGACTGGTGGAGATATCCTCCTGGGATGAAGACTTTCACAGGGTTCAGTTTCTGCTCTGCTAAGAAATTTGTCTTAGCATTTGTCCCAATGGCAGGAGGGACAGTTAGGGGCCAAGAAAAGGAGTCTTGCCACAGCTGTAAGCACTATGAATTCACAGCATGAAACAGTGACAGTTGCTCGATTTAATCATTAAGATGTCCCCTGTCTGCTGGTCACTTAATCTCCCTTTTGGCTTTTCTTTTACATGTTGGAGACATGATGAAAGCAAAATTGCTAATTAGAGTAATAAAAGGAATGAAACAAACAGAAATGTGGCTACAATCATAAAAAGGAAACTCCCCCATGTTTGAGCAGTGGTATTAAAGAATTGTAAAAAGGGCTATTAAAGGCCAATAAATCTTGAAAGGAATGGTGATGGTTAACAACAGCTTATGTGACTAACAAAAAAATTAAGTTTGTTTTACATTGGCTTATCTTCAGAGACAAAACAAAGAAAGCTTCCCAGGACAAAAGTTTGTAGGAAACAAGTATTTGAACATTTGGGTATTTGAACATTCGGAAGCAATAGGATTCCCTAACAACGGTAACTAGTACAGTAAAGAAAGAAAGTGTACTGCAGTACCAACATGTGAATAGATGCATCATTACAAAAAAAAAAACCCAAATTGTTTTAAAGAACTGTTCTCACTCCTGATACATACTGAAAGTTTAAAGACAGCTAAAATTATTTTAAAGACAGCTAAAAGAGGCGAACACCCATCTAACTAAATCAATTGAATTAGCTCAAATCTTTATTGAATTGAGTTCAATGAGAAAGGACCTCTCTCTTGATATTAAAGAAATACATAATTCTTTGAAAAAGCTGACTGGAGAGCTAACCGAGGTGAACCAAAAAGTAGAGAAACTGAAATCTATAACTCAAGAAGTGAAGTCATTTACAGCAAGATTAGTGGAACCCAGACCTCAAAGAAAGGGAGGAAACCATGATAATTTGAGGTCTACTAGCACAGAATAGGGAAAATAATTGTGCTAAAGCTCTCACTTCCATAAAGATTTTAGTTGGGAGATTGAAAAGATGCATCAACAGGACTCTTATGTAATCAGACAGAGACATTTTCTCAGAGATGTGATGATCAGCTTTGTAGGATCCCATACTTATGATTTGATTCTAGAATAGAACCACCTGAACAGCTGACTTTGCGTAAGGATGTCCCCTCACAGAATTTTGAAAAAAAGAATATACCTTCTTGACATAAAACTTGGCAAAGGATATTGGTTTATATGGATGAAACTGGTCTCAGATTTAATAAAAATAAAAAGACTACAGATGAAGGGGCACTGTGCATCAACACCATCACCCCTGATCATTAGTTATGCTGAACTGGGAATGGTAAGCTGGTTTATAAGGGGTGTGTGTGTGTGTGGGGGGGGGGGGGGAAGCATAATCTCCTGTGACCTTTTAAAATAGAGTTAATCTTCAGAATAAATAGACACATTTTCTTAGTTTTGGGATTGGATCCTGAGTCCTGCCAATATTTAATATTACACGGGGAAGTAGATTAATCCACAAAAGAAGAGGAAATATGCCTACTGCATTTTGAAAACATTTTAAGATCTTCTGAAATAGCAATTTATCTGATTTTTTTTTAAGTGGGGGAGCTTCTTAAAGAAAAAAAATCCTTATCTAATCCACTGGCAATTTAGCTCTACTTTAGTTCATCAGAACCTGAAGAGGATGAGGTCTAAATGGTACTTTGCTACCATCTAGTGGCTACTTTGCTCTTTTGCATTGAATTACAAAAGCAATAGATTTACATTTTCAGGTATCTAAGAAATCCGGTGTACTCCAGAAAAAGTACTCTTCTTATTGAGTGCTAAACCTTGGAAATTTCAGCTAGTTACAAAAAGCATTTCTAATCATGACAACAGCATAAACCACAGCTTCTTAAACGTTTTTGGCTTGCAACTCTTTATGTGACCCCTTTATTTAAAAAATAAAACTTGAAAAAAATCAGAGAAAAGTTGTTTAGGATCAGGAATCATTAAGAAAAAGGAGGGGTTTATCTGATACCTCCCTTCTGTTCACAATAACTGAGAGAAGCCGGGGGAAATCAAATATAAGAACCTAGAATACATTCTGGCATTCCCAAATGTCAGGAGATGTGACCTACACTGGATAGCTCCCATATTGAAGAATAGTGGTTTTTTGTTCTTTGGTTTCCAGAGCTGTTATTCAGTTCAGTAAAACTGTTTTAAACAGGATTTTATTGTATTTGTCAACCCCTTAGGGGTGTAAAATATATGAAATCAGCAAAAAATATACATTTGGGATACATAAATATAGTACAGAATAACTAAAGAAATACTTACAATGTGAACGTTGTTGAAAAAGTAAGAGCATCACCACTAAGGGAATTTGCAGTACTTGCTAAAGGTGTAGCAACCATGTTTTCTGTGCCTGCTTTCAACATGATTACGTAGTAGTTTGCAGTATCTGTGAATAGTTTTATAATGCAATTTGTTATAATCACAGATTTGCAAAAGCTGCTAACATAGAGATAGAGACAAAAATGTTTTGTTGAACATTTTACTGCTAATCAACTTATATTTATGAAGTTGCATACATTAGCTTGCTGATTTATGTTTAAAAGGAGTGTGGCGTGTTAGCAGATAAAATCACTGAGAGATGTTTCAAATAGTTGTTGTTCAATATGAGGTTTAAGAAACATTTAAACTTGGTACAAAACCAAATAAAACCATGAGTAGCCGCTATAATGCAACAGCTTCTGTACTACATAAATATTACCTGATTTCAGCAAAGTACTGCATACAAAGTCAGCTTTCAGAGGCAGACGCATTTCTGACAGAGTAACTGATCCTTTGGATGGAGAAACTCCAGCAGGCATAGCTTTAATCTTCTTTTTAGGGCCTCCATTTTTTAATTTGTTCAGCTCTTCCAATAATGCTGCTCTTTTTTCAGCTGTACAAACATGACATGGTTAAATTAAGGTAGTTTTCCTTAGCAATCAGCTTTTTTCAAATTCCTATCCATTTGAACTGTGCACTATTTAGTATAAAAAATCTTCACTGAATCAAACCCATAGTCCATCCCTCATTTCAAGCAGATATCACTTAAATGTTTCTATGTGCTCCAAAGCAACTAAAGGAAGGTGATATTTTTCTCAGTTTGCCCATCATGCATGAAATTCAGAAGTATAATGTCTTTCTAAATAGAAGCTTCTTTTCACTAACAGTTAGCAAGGTTAAAGCCTCAAAATGGTATTGGAAAATGAAATATTAAGATAATTCTAGTTTATTTTTGTTAACTGCCTTCTTCAGTGATAGTAAACAAACATATTTATCTCAACTTTTTAAACATAGCATTTTAATTGTAACATAATGCAAACTGACAATGAATAACACCAAATAGTTCTGTACAAATAATACTAATACTAATAATAATCATAATTACTATTATAATTATTACTTTGTTATCCACCTCTCCAAATGATGTGATGTGGGGTGTAACATAGCAAAAACACCCAGATAAAATAGAACACCATTAAAATACATACATCAAAAGACATAGGAAAAACATTAAAACATGATACTAACAGAATGTAATTTTGGAAACATAAGAATAAAGTTCTATATATTCTTCACTGAAAATAGACTAAATGCAAATCACTATACACAAGCAAATGTTAAACAAATAAAAGACACCATACTTGCAATGAGAAGTAGTCTCTCAGCTTCTGCTTCTTCTTGCGATCCTTTTCCATGTTCCTCATCAATACAGCAGTTCAGAGCCTGGCTTGCTTGATGTATGACTGTTTGTTGCAGATTTATTTCATTATTCAACTCCTAAATGAAGTGAAGTGAGTGGACATAGCAAACCAAAGATGCATTAGAACACCACTGCAACATTTTACTCAGGGCCAACAATTTTAATTATTTGTTTAATTTAAAAACAGTCATGAAAGAAAATATCTTAAATTTTTCATAGTAAAACATCCATATTACACGTTAGGACTGAAGGTGGAAACAGAAAGCCTATCTTTTGTTAATCCAATCAATCAAAAAAGAATTCTAACATGTACAGGCTGAGTATCTCTTATGTGAAATGCTTCAGACAATAAATGTTTTGCATTTCAGACTTTTTTTGGATTTTGGAATACTTGTATATACTGAGATATCTTGAAGATGAAACCCAAGTCTAAACACAAAATTCATGTATGTTTTGTATACATATTACATACATAGCCTAATTTCATACCCAATATTTTCATAATAGTTTTGTGCATGAAATAAAGTTTATCAATACTGAACCATCAGACAGCAAGAGTGGCACTCTCTCAGCCAACTCTGAGGACAATTTTGGAGTTCAAATATTTTCAAATATTGGAATTCTGGGTAAGATAGTCAACCTGCATTTAAAAATTGTCCAGCCACAAGGAACATTTCATAGAGCATGGTGGATGCCAGTCAATAGTTAAGGAAATGTACTGGTCCCTTGGAGAACCCCATTCTTTTTCTGAAAATGTATTTTAAAGACAGGAAAAACCCTTTTGGCCCAGAACTCAGCTCCTGGGTCACTTCCTTTTGGGAAAACGGCATCTTTTGTGCCTAAATGAAGGGTGGAGGTGGGGATTCCGCTCCATGCCTAATTGTGGATATTTGGGGGCAAACAAAATTCCTTCAGATTACATTCCCAACACATAACCTTAAATATTGATTCAGTTTACTGAGGTTTTGCTGACTTAAGCACTGGCAGGCCTGTAGCAAGGGGGCGGTTTTAGGGGTTCAACCCCCCCCCCCTGAAATTTTTCAGGTTATAAAAAAACCTGGTTTACTCATGAATTTTAACTGGTTAACCAAATCCCCATGCTAAGTCTATGAGACACAAAACATTAAGAGTCCCTCCAGGCACTATCTCAAGCAGATATTAACAGGTTTGTAGCGGGGAGGGGTGTGTGCTAGGGGTTACCCCCCCCCCCCAAAAAAAATTTCAAAACCCCTCCCGAAATTTTTTTCTGGCTACGGCCCTGAGCACTGGTTTTGCCTAGGTATCACATTGCCACTTAAATTCAAATACAAAAAGAATAGACGACGCAGGTGAGACACTGATTGTGATGGTGTAGTCATGCCAAAGTTTAGTGTCTTGTTTGAAGGCCAGAACAAATAAATGTTTCTACATCAAATCTGTCCTAAACTGACCCAAAAAGAAAATCCTTCATGAAATTCCCACTGATAGACAACTTTACAAAATGAAAATAATTGAAATGCAAGTATTGGTAGTGAATATGATACAATATGTACCTATTTAATTTTCCACAACTAGAGGTCAGAGTTTTACCTACCTGCAATTTGCTTTTAATGTTAATTTGGTCAGAATCTCCATTCTTTTTCTCCTCAATCCTGGAAGAAACATCTTCTTTACGAACAATTACTTGCTTTATTGAAGGACGATCAATTTCCTTGACCCGCTGAGACCGATAGGCATCAATGCTTAAGGAAGAAAAAAATCCCGTTTTAGAAAGATGAGGAGCAGACTGTTTGACCCAATCTACATTTCAGAAAGCCTCAAATGAAATTGTTGCTTTACTAATCTTGCTAATATTGGTATGGGAATATTACTTGCTCTTATGGCTCCCCTTAAGGTGGACTGAGAATGTGGCAGTATGACTTTGTACCATACAAATCCCTGAATAAAGCTAGGTGAAGAGATTCCCTATAGTCAGTGTGTTCCAAAGTGTCACACTAATGCCCTTCAACTTTTCCCATGAATCTATTCTCCAGAAAAGACACTTGGCCACTCTTCAATACTGCCAAATTGTTTCATTCTCTTTTCTTATGTTTTATCACTATTACTTCAAGAAAGATCAGAAAATTCAATTCAGCATTCTAAACTATGAATATATACCTATACAGAAGACTGCGTTCCTCTGACAAGGAACCAAAGCTGCTTGAGGATTCAGTTCTACAGACAGACATTCTCTGAAACTTGCTTGACCTTGGACTGTCATCATTTCCATTGCTTCCTTGGCCCACTGATTTACATGGGGAGGCAAAAATCTTGAGGACAGAGAGAAAAGAGGCATAAGTAGTTAACCATTCTTCAACTTTTAAAGTGATATTTATTTGAAGAGATTATGTGACTATACGGAACATAATATAGACAGACATTTCACGGTATATAATCCATTTCCTGGCAGTTTACTGTGATATCTATAAATACTCTGTTTCCCCGAAAATAAGACATCCTCTGAAAATAAGACCTAGTAGACGTTTTGCTGAATTGCTAAATATAAGGCCTCCCCTGAAAGTAAGACCTAGAAAAGTTTTTGTTTGGAAGCATGCCTGCCAAACATAACAATAAAGCATGCAGGATTGGTAAATATATGTACCACAGATGGTTGTACATGGAAATAGTGGTAGTAACAAGAAGACAGGATTCACAGTTTCTCTGGTTATGCTGATTTGTGATGACAACTACTGAACAGTATATAATAAATATTCATTTTTGTTCAACAATAAATGTGAATTCTTCTTCATGGAAAAATAAGACATCTCCTAAAACTAAGACCTAGCACATATTTGGGATCAAAAATTAATATAAGACACTGTCTTATTTTCGGTGAAACGCAATAGTACTATCATATTTAATATTCTATCTTACCTCTGGACTTGCAACAGCAACAGACTCGGTCAAGGGTGTTAAGAGTGACATGGATGAAATATTCAGAGTTTCTTCTGCTTCCTCTTCACTATCATATTCTAAGTTAATTCTCATGTCCTTTTTAAGTTTCTCTATGTCAGTCCCACCATCCTGAAGAACTTCATCAAATATGTCATTGATCACCTTTGAACTATTCATTTCGTTATTCACCTCAGTTTCTTCACCTAAAAAATGAAATCCATAAATTCTTAACTCTGACTAAATATTCTCACACACGCCCAATGTTTACTCATATAGATACAAACAAAAACAAAAACCCACAACCAAGTGATGCACAGCCCCGAAGCTTATTTAAACTTCTACTTCCTGGTAATAACATAGAAGAGTCTCACAGGACTCAGGCAAATGGTTTGGAATTTCTGATTTCTAGTATGAAGTATCCTAAAACATTTTGCCAAAAAAAAAAAAAAGAGTGCACAAGACTGGTCTGATCCATCTACAACTTAAATCAAACAAACACAATACCTGAGAAGGTACTTAGGACTAAACTGTATATTACATAGGATATTAACAATTCAATTTCTTATATAATTATATGTAGCAAGAGTTGAACTGCCTATTCAAATACAGCAAAGGTTGCACCCCTAACTGATACTGCTCTCAGGCCAGCCATCCATTACTGTTTTTCCTGTGGAAATCACAGCTTTCCATTGGCTCTTTCCTAAGCACGCTTAAATTTGTCATTATAAGTGAGAAAAAGAGGAGAGGTCTGGAATATTTTTTTTAAAAAAAATTATGAAGGTGCAGAAGTAAAAGGTAAAAAAAGCATAGGCTAAGAAAAATGAACATAATAGATTTAATATGAAAGGAAGAAATGAAAGAAATATTTAAAAGGTTCTTGCTGGCAAGGCAGGACAGTAAGAGTCAGCAGTAAACAAAGAAAGCTAATGAACTTCAGCCTTTTGAGTGGGCATGAGGGAAATAATTATGTAGATTGTTCCTTGCACTATCCAGTAAATCAATTGATCACATGAATATTGTGCAGTTTGGTCTTAAAACTTACAGTAACATATGCATATTCTACTCCCAGAAAAACTACAACCTTTTCCAGTGCCTTTATTTTTGTCATACTCTCACACTCACCATGTAGACTCCCTTTTATTTTTAGGAAAAAATAGCATTTTCACCATTACATTTTTATGGTATCATTTTTCAAAGCAGCAAAATTAGATTCTGATGCCTCTACATCTATGTCATATTGAATCAAAACCCACAGTACATTTAAACGATCTGTTCTCCAGCTATGCTTTCCCCACATCAAAACCAAACTACCATTACCCGATTTTTGGCAACAGATAAGTTTCATTGGCCTAAATAAAACTGTTAATCCAACAGAGCAAACACATTAAATCTATGGGATTTACAGTTGCTGAGTTGTCATTCACCAGATAATTCAATGACTCAGATCAGTTGGGAGTAGCAATTGAATGTAGGCACTTAGGTTTTGAAGGTAAGCCATGCAGCTACTTTTAAGAAGTATTTTTAATATTGGAGCCCCTGATGGCGTAGCGGATTAAACCGCTGAGCTGCTGAACTTGTTGACCAAAAGGTCGGTGGCTCGAATCTGGGGAGCTGAATGAGCACCCACTGTTAGCCCAGCTTCTGCCAACCTAGCAGTTCAAAAACAGGCAAATATGAATAGATCAATAGGTAAAGATCCATCGGGAAGGTAACGACACTCCATGCAGTCATGCCGACCACATGACCTTGGAGGTGTCTACAGACAACGGCTCAGAAATGGAGATGAGTACCAACCCCCAGAGTTGGACACGACTAGACAATGTCAAGGGAAAACCCTTACCTTTACTATTTTTAATGTTGTGGTCTAGAAAAAAGGTTAGGTTCACATAGTTTTGATGGTAGAGCTCATACAGAAATATGTAGGAAGTATTTGCAACTTCCCAAGCCAGGCTTCCAGCCATGGTCAGTGGCATCCCTTAATAACTGTAGGCAGAAAGTAAGTCCAGTTTTTAGCAGGCCCAGGACATAGTTATACTCACAAGTATCTGCTTAAAGAGGGAGGCCCTGCTTATATGTACAATATGCCCTGAACTTTTAAATTTGTTGTAACCTGCCTTGATCCACATGGAAAGGCAGGTAAGAAATTAAATTTAGTTCTAAATAATTCTGCATGAGCTCTTTTACCTGAACTGTGTGAATTTAACCCTTTTTTCTAGATGAAAGTATTAAATACTTCTTCTTAAAAATAACTGCCTGGCTCACCTTCAAGACCAATAGCTACTAATTTAGACACTAGGGTTTAGTGTTCTGGACATTACATAAAATTAATCAATTTAGATTTGAAGATATTTCTTTAAAGTTGTTAAATATAATCTCCGCTGCCTACTAATTACTAGTGTTTACTTGGCCAGCCAACTTGTTGCTTGAGTTTCAGTACATCCAGAATGTAAACACTAAAATACATGCTTCATTCTCCAGTAGCAAAGAGTAGGCAGTGGTATTGAGGATTGATGTAGATATAAAAGATGAGTCAAACACTAGTCAGAAGGTGATTGGAAACAAAAGCAACAAAAGAAAATATCCCAATGCTATATTAAAGCAAACACCTCAACTAAGATGCAGAGCTGTGACTCTAACACATTTACTTTTGTTTTAGTCATGATTTCATATGCTTAGGAACTTTAGGAAGGCAGCTCCAAGTACTTTGCACCTTTTGATTAGCCTAATAGACACCAATCACTTGCATATTTCAGATTTTGTCTTATGGTCAATAGTCATATTTTTATATTAGTCTTTTGACAAACCGTTTTGTTTGGCAGGAAGTTGCTCAAGGCTTGAGTTAGACACTTTATCTCCAGAAATCTTCGGCGAGACAATCTTCAGTGGACTGTGTTCTTCTGTCTTTTTACAATCTGATTCCACATTATAATCTGGAAGTTTCCAGAGGAATAAAAAAAATTGTAAACATATTTATTGCAAATGTTAATAACAAAAATCTTCTACATAGTTCTCCTGATGATTAACTGCATTTATGGGAAGTGCATTTCAGTATGTTTTCTTTTTTTCCTTTTTGGATTTCTAATTGCAATATTTTTATGAGATCAAGTAATTCCAGTAATAGTCACATAACTATACAATTCCCAATTTTGCAAAAATTTGTTCCATCTCTTATTTGTGTCTTTTCAGATACATTCTACAGATTACAACAGCTTTCTATTATTGGTTTGAACTTGATGTGTTTTAAATATATAAACATGCAACGATTATTGCTGATTAATGCTATTTGGTTTCGATCGCATGCTTTACATTTTTAGATTCATTTCGTACTTTATAGAGATATCTTTAAATAATTTAATTATGAATTATATTACTGTACAATAAAACAAGTTGTTCCAAACACCAATTTTAACAATGTCTTAAAGATCAAACACAGTTCATTGAAAAGGTTTATGTCTACTGATTTTTGTAAAACCTATTTTGAATAATATTAAATGAGACTAATTGAATATACAAAGTTAGAAAACACAAACCATTTTGTTTTTCAGAGAGTTCCTCAAGCTTTGAATTAGAAACGGTTTTTGTAGGAGTCTTTGGTGGGAAGGTTCTCAGGGGAGTGTGTTCTTCTGTCTTTTCATCTGAAGTACCTAAAGATTTCCAGGTAATACTTAATAAAGCAATCAGCTTTTAAATAAAACTCAGCAAGGTCAAGCTACTTTTCAAATGATCTGCGTAATTCTAGATTTTTCAAAAGACTAGGAAATCTCTACCTTCTGCTTTCTGAAGAGAAACAAGTGGCATCTTAATTTGGCTGGAGAATTTACTAAAATTCTAAGGTTCTGGTTAACATATCAGTATTGGACATAGCCAACAATATCTTAAAAAGGCATATTTTCCCCAGTGTGTGACAGAGACTATACATTTACTCAAATGTCCTTTCCCAATTTGCAACAAATAGAAACAAGGCTCACAGATGGTTACTAATCACACCACATTCATCTAATCCATGAGACCACATATGCAATTTGAGAGGATGGGAAGTGTACATATAGAAGCTAAAGAAATGTTCTGACAGAAGCTTGGGAAAACAGCATCTGATAATACATAGAACATGTATATTCTATACAAATATTGCTAACTCAAATATCAGGAAAAAATACTTTGTACATTTTATTAAAATGTGGAAGAGGCATTTTATTAAAATGTGGAAGAGGCAGGGAGAGAGCTTAGCTATGTATACCTGTCATGCTTCTATGAGGGAAATAATCTAGCTCTATGTGTTGCTTTACATATATTTTGGATTATAATTTCAACCAACCCATTAAACATGCTCAATAATGAGGATTCCTTAGAACTGAAATCCAAAGCCTTCATATCAGCTAGCTATTTCGTTTCTTACACGACAGTAAAAAAATGCAAGTTCCTACTTGACACAAACTTTTAAAGCAAGTATTTGGTTTCACTAACAATATTCTAACAATCGATAATATAAACTTAGATATGCACTAAATATTTATGAGGTCAGGATTTAAACAAATCTTTCTTACCTTTACTAAACCATCTTTCAAATTCATATAACCATTTGTAACCTAGAACATGACTTCTTAAACTTTTTCCAATTGTGACCCCCTTCTGCCCAAGATATTGTTAAGTGGCTCCAGGTATATAGGTATATAAAACAGATATAAAAATAAAACATTTACTGATGATAAATCAGTATTTGCAAGACTTGCTAAACAGGCTGGCTCTCCTTTTTTATGAAGTACATAAAGCTGAAGCATCTTTTGTAAAGTCTACATTGAATCTACACTGCACAACAGATGTACTGCATGTGAATTCCTAAAACAGCCATTAGGTAATGTTGAGAAACTTTAACTTGCTGCCAAATTTTCGGAGCTCAACACTGAGCTAAGGTGATCCCATTTAAAGATGGAACCCACAGTTTAAGACGCAGTGATCTAGAGTATACTCACCTGAAAATGTGCTGTCTGCTGTTATCTCACGTCTTGTGACTTCTTCTGTTGCTAACTGGGAATTATCAACTGAACTAGTGATGTGCTTTGAATTAGCTTGAATCCGAATGTCCTAGGAAAAAATACATCATGGTCAGCCTATGTAAAGTACCAGAATTATAGTTCTTGTGCTATGAGATCTTAAAAAGTAAATCCAGGCTATTCCTTTGAATTCAAAGTGCATGACAGACTCTTTTTTACCTTCATCCTATCTCATGAAAATGGCTTGGAACAAAATGAGACATGAAAAATGAGAAGTAACTTAACATAGCAAAACTGTAATACACTACTTTAGAGCAGAGACCTGAGTCAGACATGGGAATGTCTTGTTCTCGACAGAAGTGCCAGTCTGAATTCTTACAGTTAGTACTTTCTTTCACCTTACAGATTTCTTGGGCCTAGTAAACTGATGCAGAATGAAGCTATATCATGACACAGGTACATAGTACATGGTACTATGATGCTGGTTGCAGGAAAAATGCATAAAGCCTACCCATAGGGATACACAAGACTAGCTTCTGTAAAAATGGTGCATGCCCTATATCGTGATTCATTATTTTAACATGCAGAGTATGCAGGACAGGTCATCTCACAGAAAGCTTCTGTGTGTATCTAAGGAGATGTTAGCCATTTCCTTAAAACAAGATGCAGCATTTTACCTGTTTCGTTTCTTGATCTTTCTTTTTCAGTTTCTCTTCTTTTTCAGTACTCCACAAGTTGCCCTTATCAAAACGACCTCTAATGCATGCAAGTTCTCGTTCACGTTCCTGAATATATCAAGTATAGGAAAAGGTTATGTGAACCCATATGGACTCATTATTCCTAACAATGTACATTACTTGTCTGAACACTCCTCACAATTTTAACTAGATGGTAAATCATACCTTTTTGATCTGATAAGTTAGATTGGCAGTTGAGGATACTTCAGTCTGTCTGAAGAGTCTTTCTTGGATTGTCTTTGTATTTGGAGTGATAATGGGAGTTTTGTGTCCTCCAGTGATGACAGGACTTTGTGTACTACGCTCCTGGCACCGTTCTCCAAAGCGTTCAAGAAAAGTCTTAATGCCTGATCCTCCTAGAAGAAAAATGGGTTTTGTTTCACTCACAAATTAGGTTATTTAGAAATAATTGGAAATATAACATGACATTGTTTTTTAAACTTTACTTCTAACTACACAACTGCATGCCAGCTGCTAGATTCCATATATGAACATGTTCCGATTAAATACTAAGGAGAAGGAAAAGATACCTGCACCTTCAAAACACAAAATTGATGACTTTAAAAAAAAAACCACTAGGCTCCTACAGAGTTCCACATTTCTGTGTGAGGAAAGGACATCCCTTTCTATGATAGCTCATTTAATTACTATACTGATTACAGTCCACTTGTTCACCTGCATTGAATTCCATTAAATATCCTGTATGCCATTGGTGGCCACCAGGTTTTTTTTTTCTTAAATCAACACTGCAACATGCAGAACTGGTTATTGGTGTTTTTCATCCAGGTGGTGAAGCTTTACGATGCCCCACACCTGCCAATAAACCTCTGTGCTTTTCATTGTATGGGTGGATGTTGTACACATTCAGCCGCTTAAATGTACCACTTATAGATAAGTATCAACCTTTGCCATTCTAATATGAACTAAAATTAAGCAAATCTTATCCAAAAAATCCCACCTCCCAAAATTAACATTTTTTGTTTTGTACTTTTAATGAAAAAGGATGCATGACAATGAACCATAAAATTAGAAGCAAAATGTCGTTTGTAAGAACATCAACACTTTCCAAATTGTTCAATAGAAACTGAGAACCAATCTATTAGGATTCTCTATGTACCGTATTTGTACTCCATTTCAAAGATCTAGACTATATTCCAGGGGTCCTCAAACTTTTAAAGCAGAGGGCCGGTCCACAATCCTTCAGACTGTTGAGGGGCCGAATTATCATTTGAAAAAAACAACGAATAAATTCCTATGCACACTGCACATGTCTTATTTGTAGTGCAAAACAACAACAATAACAATGAAAGACCAATACAGTATTTAAAAATGAAAATAATTTTAACCAACATAAACCTATCAGGATTTCAATAGGAAGTGTGGGCCTGCTTCTGGCCAATGAGATAGTCAGGTTAATTAGGATTGTTGTTGTTGTGTGTCTTCAAGACTTTGGGCGAGCCTAAGTCCAAAATTATTTATTTATTAATTTACTACATTTATTTACTACATTTATATCCCGCCCTTCTCACTCCGAAGGGAACTCAGAGCAGCTGTATGTACATACAATCTATATATATAAAAGAGTGATGGCATCACGGCAATTCACAAAACAACAAAAGTACAGGCCCCCCAACCTCAAAATTTGACAACACAACCCATCATCCACGCCTCAAGGTTGATACAACAAAAAGAAAACAAAAATAAAGTCCTAATTAGAGGGAGAGCAATAATTTTTTTTATCCAGTTGCTGCCAGTTTAGAGGGCTAATCTCTGCCCACTTGGTTGCCTAGCAACCAAGGGACAGCCAGGTTTCAGTTAGGGGACAGGCAGATTTAGGCCTCACTTAGGCTTCTTCCACAGATTATCTAATTTGCACTGGATTATATGGCAGTGTAGACTCAAGGCCCTTCAACACAGCTATATAACCCATTTATAATCTTATATTATCTGCTTTGCACTGGATTATCTTGACTCCACACTACCATATAATCCACTTCAGTGTGCATTTTATACAGCTGTGAAGAAGGGGCCTCATATAATCCAGTTCTGAGCAGATAATATAAGATTAGAAATATACAGTAGAGTCTCACTTATCCAAAGTAAACAGGCCGGCAGGATAAGTGAATATGTTGGATAATAAGAAGGGATTCAGGAAAAGCCAATTAAACATCAAATTAGGTAATCGTTATACAAATTAAGCACCAAAACATCATATTATACAACAAATTTGACAGAAAAAGTAGTTCCATGCGCAGTAATACTATGTAGTATTTACAGTAGAGTCTCACTTATCCAACACTCGCTTATCCAACGTTCTGGATTATCCAATGCATTTTTGTAGTCAATGCTTTCAATATATCGTGATATTTTGGTGCTAAATTCATAAATACAGTAATTACTATATAGCATTACTGTGTACTGAACTACTTTTTCTGACAAATTTGTTGTCTAACATGATGTTTTGGTGCTTAATTTGTAAAATCATAACTTAATTTGATGTTTAATAGGGTTATCCTTAATTCCTCATTATCCAACATATTCGCTTATCCAACGTTCTGCCGGCCCGTTTATGTTGGATAAGTGAGACTCTACTGTACTGTATTTACAAATTTACCACTAAAATATCATAATGAATTTAAAACACTGACTACAAAAACATTGATTATGAAAAGGCAGACTGCGTTGGATAATCCAGAACATTGTATAAGCGAATGTTGGATAAGTGAGATTCTTCTTTAATATGAAATAATTACTGGGATAGAATAATGCAGAACAATATAATCTCTAAAACCAGGACAGTAAATAAACAGGGGAATTCCACACAGGAAACAATCAGGGCCAGCTAACACCTCCCAACAAAAAATTCACTCAGGGAGGAAACAACCAGGCTTTAAAGCTGCAAGGCCATTACATCCTAATCATTTTTCCTAATTGCAGCATTCATACTTGCCTCCAACAAACAAAAAAAAACCAATCAGAAATATTGTATATTCACAACCTTTAGGAAATAATATCCCCTGATGGCGCAGCGTGTTAACGCACTGAGCTGCTGGACTTCTGGACCGAAAGGCCACAGGTTTGAATTGGGGGAGTGGAGAGAGCCCCCACTGTTAGCCCCAGCTTCTGCCAACCCAGAAGTTCGAAAACATGCAAAAGTGAGTGCATCAATAGGTACTGCTCCGGCGGGAAGGTAACGCCGCTCCGTGTAGTCATCCCACATGACCTTGGAGGAGTCTACGGACAACGCCGGCTCTTCGGCTTAGAAATGGAGATGAGCACCAACCTCCAGAGTAAGACACGACTGGACTTAATGTCTGGGGAAAACCTTTACCCTTGACCTTAACTACCACTAATTCCTCAATACTTTATTTCCCATACCACCATACTTCGCCACAGCAACGCATGGCCGGGCACAGCTAGTATATTATATTATTAGCATAGCACAATATTAGCATTATATATTACTATATTGAACTATACCAGTATACTGTAATATTATATGTAATATATAACATATAATTAATATTATTACAGTATATGGTAATATTATTAGTATTATATTGTATAAAATGATATTATTATCAATATCATATGTATATACAATATATTATATTATTAAAATTGATATAAAAATATTATATTATAAATGAAGGTGGGGGCCAGGTAAATGACCTTGGAGGGCCGCATCCGGCCCCCGGGCCTTAGTTTGGGGATCCCTGCTATATTCAGTCCACAGTATATCATATTTGTACATAGGACTGCAGCCATTTACCCTGGTAGTAAGGCCAAATTAATATAGTGGGACTTAGGATCGCAAACAAGCATGCATAGCTTCAGGTCAAAATTTTAGGCAAGTATGGACAGGTAGACAAGTAAGGTGTTTGTAGCACAGCCACTTTCTAAGTGAAATGGTGCTAAACATCAGAGAATACTGAAGCCATAATTTCTTCATGTTTCCATTGAGCTTACATAAAGAGCTTTGGTCTTGGTCTAACAACTGTTTGCTGCCAGAGGCAATTCAAGCTATTTTTATTATTTAAGGATAGTTATAATACCAGGTGCTGTAATCTATGTTTCAGACAAAGGAACTGGTAAATACCACTTAGCGTTCCTTGCCTAAGAAAACCCTTATGAGTTCGCCATAAGTCAACAGGTGACACACACACACAAGCCATTTATCACACAATACATTAATACATCTAATTACACTTTGATAGTGAGAAAGAGCCAAATAAAACTAAAAACAAAAATGAACACTGAAAACACTTGTACATGTGTTATCTTTTTACCTGGTGTTGTTGGCTTATCCTTGCAATCAACTTGTACATGTGTTCCTTTAAATCGTGCGTCTTTGGCAGGAAGCTGTTGAGACAACACTGGTTTCAGCGAAGCCTTAACAGGAGGCTTTTCATGTGACAATTTTGATACCTCTGTTTCTTTAGAATGATGGTTGGTTATTCCTGAGTTTTTTGTTGCAGAACTATTAGGTCCCTGGAAAGTAGAAAATAAAATACTTGATTCACTAGATTCAAAAGGATATTGAAGATTATTATGCATTGAGTTTATTACAGTATCTGAGAAATGACATTAGCCATTCTGGCATCACTGCTCAAACACTGACGCATGCTTTTAACACTTCTTCTAAGAGGCCTCAACAACTGCCTCAATCCCGTCATACTGCATTTTTTACCAATGTACATTAACAAAGTGGAAATCAGCATTCTCCTAGCGTATCTTCAAGTATTAACATTTTCAAACTTGGGGAAACTCTTAACAGGTAAATGCCTAATTAAAATACAAATATAGCCAATATTTTCATCTTACAGAGTCCTATATTTCGTCTTTAAAATAGCTGCACACAAATTCTCAACAGATTGACCCAGATCACAAATTTAGTAACGTTAGACCAAGTTAGTATCTCATGACTATCCTGATCTATATCATTCAATTTCTGTAAAAATAGCTGTATACCACAACTCTAATTTCCTCTCCTAAAAGTGTTCCTTAAACAGCACAATTCTAAACAAGTTGCCTTCCTGAGTTCCTAAAGTTTTCATATATTCAATGCTTTTCCCCTAGTAATACCACTTAGGATAGCTGCCACATGTCAGCCTCTGCTCTGCAGAACTAGGAAATCACATGAGATTGAATATGACTTACCAATATTCCAGAGATTGCTGGCTTATTCACAGATGACTCAACAGCCCTTTGCGAACAGGATGCAGCATCCTGCTTCACACTGTCACTATTGATTCTAGCAGATGCTCCACTTGTAGTGGACAATTTGGATAAACAAGTAGTACCAGGCTCTTCTTGTGTATTGTTTTGTTTTCCAGATGTATGACTTACGTCATTTTCCCAGGAGCCAATTGTAGCAGCAAGGTTAGCAAGTCGGCCCCTTCGTCCTATTGGGGTGTCTGTTGTAAGTGGAAATTGCTTGGGTGGAGAAGCAACCCATTCTTTTGATTGGACGGGAGAGCTGCAAGAACTTTCAGACAAATCTGGAAATTGAGATAGTATAGAGAGCAGTATTGTAAAAACTATGCGGCACATGACTGTAACTACTAATGAAACTGAGGATTTTCTGAACCAGCTAAGAGTACATATATTCTATATAACCTAGGCACAAAAGGCTACTTTTCACCTTCTCACTACAAATGAGATAATTAAAAGTTGATGTCAAGGCATTACTCAACTTAAGATGCTAAAGTTCTACCTACAGAGCTTCTTGTAGAGCACTGTAAATATGATATAGATATGCCCTTACGCATAATAGGATTATCATCACTTGTTCTATAAATCAACACCAGGGGTGTCAAACTCATTTTCATTGAGGTCCACATCAGCCTTATGGTTGCCTTCAAAGAGCCATTGAATTCATGGACAGAGAATTCATGCATGGTAAAAACATCTGGGCATCTCCTGGGCAATGTCCTTACAGACAGCCAATTATCTCACATCAGAAGCAACTTGCAGTTTCTCAAGTCGCTCTTGTCACACAAAGAAAATCATGGATATATGTAATTTTTAACATAGTGGTCAGTGCTCTTTAGTTTTTATCCCATTTGGGTCCCCAGATGTTATTGAATGACAACTCCCATCACTTTTGATTATCCACCATGCTGACTGGGGATAATGGAAATTGTAAATCAATAGCACTTGTGGTTCTGCAGTTGGGAAAAGTTAAAAGACATTTTGAAGTCATACAACATATCCTTAAGCCTTGTATCTAAATTCAGACCTGAAGATCCTGAATAAACTGCACTGCAGCCTTCCAGATGTTACTGAATCACAACACCCATTGGCTCTAGTCATGGCATCTAAATATGAGGAATATAGGAGTTGTACTCCAGCTTCTGGGGTGCAACATAAAATGACATGGCGGGCTGGATTTGGATCGTGGGCCTTGAGTTTGATGCATGCAATCCACAGTAACTGTATGGAATAACTTTTCTTGGAACCAAACCCCCATGGATACCAAAAGCCCAGTGTTCTGCTACTTCTTTGCTCTAACTGCCACAAAGGCAACCTGCCTACTTGGGGGGAGTTCGGGCTAATCCAAAACACAAGTACAGTAGAGTCTCACTTATCCAACATAAACGGGCCGGCAGAATGTTGGATAAGCGAATATGTTGGATAATGAGGAGGCATTAAGGAAAAGCCTATTAAACATCAAATTAGGTTATGATTTTACAAATGAAGCACCAAAACATCATGTTAGACAACAAATTTGGCAGAAAAAGTAGTTCAATATGCAGTAATGCTATGTAGTAATTACTGTATTTATGAATTTAGCACCAAAATATCACGATATATTGAATACATTTACTACAAAAATGCGTTGGATAATCCAGAATGTTGGATAAGCGAGTGTTGGATAAGTGAGACTCTACTGTATATCTGTTTTTCTGACTGAGCCAATTTTCTTAATTTCTAGAAAGTTGCATAATGTATATGACCTCAAATTGAAATCTTGTGTTTTGTTTGTTTATATTTTTGCATTGCTTCAATTTCTGACTATCCAGTGGGAAATGTAACAATTACAGCATAGATGCTATATGCACAATGTTGAAAGAGGTCAGGCCTTCAATAGAAGAACAGATTGTAAACATTTCTGGAACAGCAGTAATGAATAAGTTGCTATGATGAACAAAGAAAAAACACGCACAAACATTCACAAAAAACTGGGAATAATTTCTAAATTCTGAAAAGTTTTTCTAGTAGACTTCTGTTGGAATTTTTAAATAACTGTTATGCTAGAAAGAGGAATGGAAAATATTGTAAAAGAAAAACATAACTGTACTTGACTATTTTCAACTCGAAGGACAAGTGGGAAGACGGAATGGCATAGTTAAGTACAATCACTGTTTAGATGTTAGAAAATATTGCACTTCATTATGTATATTTTAGAACTGTGCAATTGAGGGAACACATTACAAAATTGGGAGTACCAGAATTTTGTTTCTAAAGGTATCATTAGTGAAAATTTCGTTACTATAACGAGTAACAAAATTTTGTTACTTTTACATTGTAATAATTGCGCATGTAGGGCAACTTCAATGGCTCCTTTCTCCCCCATTTTTACAGCTATTGGGATGAAACTTGCTACCATGGTAGAACATATTAACCATGGTTAGTCCATCAAGTTTCATAATGTTTCACTTATCTACAGATTTTTTGGAAATTTTCAAAGTTTTTATAAACCACATTAAAAAAAAACTACAAGAGCTATCTCCTTGAATTTTCTATACAATGACATAAGATAACAGGGAATCATTCCCCCCAACTTTCAGAAATATCAATCCATCTAAGTATTTTAGGAGTTTTTTAAAAAATGACAAAGACTTTTTTTTAAAAAGCCCCAACAGCTATCTCACTGAATGTCTCTCATAGTAACGAATAGAACCTCCATTTAGGTTTTTCTTCTCAGCCTAGCACAGAGATTTACTTACTAGAAGTATCAGTCAGTCCTTTTTGCAGATTCAACAATTTATTGGAACTCTGGCTGGCTGCTGCCACAGAGGGACAAATCTCTCCCCATCCTGACTGGGGCTTTCTGATGCCAAGCAGAATTCTAGGAAATGTAGTTTAGGGTAGGGCCTTTTGAATTATCTGGCATAGGGCGCCTTACCTTCCCAAACTACAACTTCCCAGAATTCTGTGCTTTCTCGGTTTCTTTCCCAGCGAACTCTGCTTTCTCCCTTGCTACTTCCTTTCTTAATGGCGAGAGGCCATTAATTTAAAGAGGAATGGCAGTCTTTTTAGCTTTGCTTTGCTTGCTTGCACTGAAAATGAAACTGACTTTGGGAGGTTTCCAAGGTTTACAAAATTCAAACAAAAAAGTACTGGGTCAGTTTGGATTCTTAAGTTTTTGGTGCAGGCCATGCCCATGTCCCCACCGGGGAGAAAGAACAGGATAGAAATAAAGTCTCATTCATTCATTCACATGTCAGATATCATATCGTAAGTACGAACTTGGTGTGACTTACAATGCATAATGAAAAAACTGAACATCCCTAATATATATACACACATGTGTATAGATGCATTTATTGTTCTTTTTTATAAATATGCAATATGCAAATTTAAAATAAAAGGAAAATGAAACATTTACCACTATCCCAGTAACGGCGTTGGTCAGCAAGCTTTTGCATACGTGTTTTAACTGAAGAAATTGAGACTTCAGATTTAGGGGCCGGCTCTTCATTCTTTATGGGTGATGCAACAGGGTGAGATATAGGTTTATCTTCAGGAGCAACATGGTTTATAGAAGAGTTAATCGGGCATGCATTCTCTGAATGAGAAATTGGGACATCTACATTGTCTGAACAACGTCTTTTGGATGGTGATGGTTTTGTACTTGGCTTTTCTGTAGAAGTTTTAAAAGAAAATAAATTTCAGGATGAAACTGCAAATGGAAGCAAAAATATAACTATGCTAGGAATATGTTAAGACGTGTGATTACTAGCATAAGAATTCATCTTCTTTAGACTCTCCATATGAGACAATAACCTGTTGTGTATAAGAAGCTTTTATGGTACCTTGCTTGAAAAATATATACTAAGGAGCCAGATTACCTACATCACAGTTTTGTCTATAAACCTCCTTGAATGTAGGAGTAATGTAAATGATAGCAGATATCATACAGGCCCACAGTGTCATTTAATTAATAACCATGTGAACCAGGGGTCCTCAAACTTTTTAAGTGGAGGGCCGATTCATGGTCCCTCAGGATTCATGGAGGGGCCGAATTATCATTTGGAAAAAAAAAAATTCCTATGCTCACTGCACATGTCTTATTTGTAGTGCAAAAAACAAAAACAAAACACCAGCAACAATTACTTATTTACTACATTTATACCCCACCCTCTCTCACCCCGAAGGGGACTTAGAGCGGCTTACAAGTTGTATGCACATACAATATATTATATTATTAGCATAGCACAATATTAGCATTATATATTACTATATTATACTATACCATTATACCATAATATTAATAGTAATATTACATTTAATATATAATATATAATTAATATTATTATATTATACAATATTATTATATTGTATTATTATTATTATTAGCCGCCCTGAGTCCCCTATTGGGTGAGAAGGGCGGGGTAGAAATACTGGAATAAATAAATAAATATTATATGTATACACAATATATTATATTATTACCATATCATTCATTTACAATATTTCATTTACAGTATTAGTAAATGAAAGAACAATACAATATTTAAAAATAATAATTTTAACCAACATACTGTAAACCTATCAGGATTTCAGTGGGAAGTGTGGGCCTGCTTCTGGCCAATGAGATAGTCAAGTTAATTAGGATTGTTGTTGTTGTTGTTGTGTGCCTTCAAGTCATTTCTTGAACTGAGGGCGGGGGGGCAGGTAAATGGCCTTGGAGGGCCGCATCTGTCCCCTGGGCCTTAGTTTGGGGACCCCTGATGTGAACCATTAATATTGCTTTTTAACGTTAAATAAATATTAAATAACATCTTCCCACAAAAAAGGTCAATTGATAAAGAAATGCATAACAATAATAAAAACAATATTAAAAACTAATACTGTACTCACAATTTAAAATGCTAAATTAAACAGAATTAGCTTTACCACATTGTAATATCAATTTGCTAGAAGAAAAGACATTACTAGAAAAATGAAGGTGCAAGGCACAGAAACCAGCAAACCTAATGTTTGTGGGAAAATACCTTCGTTGCTTGGCTGAAGTGGCTGATTACCAGCTTCGGACAATGGTTCTCTGCTCCTTTTTGTTTGTGCTGTAGTTCGCAGTGCAGCTGTTGGCCGTCCCGCCATTTTCTTCTGTAAATTTTCTCTCCTCGCACGGGTTCGTTCTAGAAGTTTCTAAATATTTCATAGATATCATAGATAACTTTTTGCATAATTCTTATGATTAAGAGTTTCAGTGTAGGAAAGTGAAACGTTAATAACTCTTCCTTTAAGGTGTTGTCGAAGGCTTTCATGGCCAGGATCACAGGGTTGTTGTATGTTTTCAGGGCTGTATGGCCATGTTCTAGAATTATTCTCTCCTCACGTTTCGCCCACATTTATGGCAGGCATCCTCAGAGGTTGTGAAGTATGGAAAAATTAAGCAAGGAATGTTTATATATATCTGTGGGAAGTCCAGGGTGAGGGAAGAACTCTTGCCAGTGTGAATGTTCCAGTTAATCACCCTAATTTGCATTGAATGGCTACATCTGCTAGTTACTTTCTGCCTGGGGGCATTCTTTGTTAACTGCCCCTCGTTCCCATGTCTCAGAGTGTTGCATCTTATTTACTGTTCTGATTTTTGAGTTTTTTAGTACTGGTAGCCAAATTTTGTTCATTTTCATGGTTTCTTCCTTTCTGTTGAAGTTGTCCACATGCTTGTGGATTTCAATGGCTTCTCTGTGTAGTCAGACATGATAGTTGTTGGAGTGGTCAAGCATTTCTGTGTTCTCAAATAATATACTGTGTCCAGGTTGGTTCATCAGGTGCTCTGCTATGGCTGATTTCTCTGGTTGAGTTAGTCTGCAGTGCCTTTCATGTTCTTTGACTCGTGTTTGGGCACTGCGTTTGGTGGTCCCTATGTAGACTTGTCCACAGCTGCATGGTATATGATAGACTCCTGGAGAGGTGAGAGTATCCCTCTTGTCCTTCGCTGACCGTAGCATTTGTTGGATTTTCTTTGTGGGTCTGTAGATGGTTTGTAGGTTGTGCTTCTTCATCAGTTTGCCTATGCGGTCAGTGGTTCCCTTGATGTATGGTAAGAACACCTTTCCTCTGGGTGGATCTTTGTCTTGACTTTCATGGCTTGTTCTTGGCCTTGCAGCTCTTCTGATGTCTGTGGTGGAGTATCCATTGGCCTGTAGAGCCCAGTTTAGGTGGTTTAGTTCACCTTGGAGGAGGTGAGGTTCACAGATTCTTTGTGCACGGTCTGTCAGGGCTTTGATTGTGCTTCTTTTTTGACTTGGGTGATGGTTGGAGTTTTTATGAAGGTATCTATCTGTGTGTGTAGGTTTTCTGTAAACTGTGTGGCCCAATTGTTGATTGGGTTTGCAGATGACCAGAACATCTAGAAATGGCAGTTTTCCTTCCTTTTCCTTTTCCATGGTGAACTGGATGTTTGGGTGGATGTTGTTAAGGTGGTCCAGGAATCCGCTGAGTTCTTCCTCTCCATGGCTCCAAATTGTGAAGGTGTCATCTACGTATCTGAACCAAACAGTTGGCTTTTTTGGTGCTGTTTCCAGGGCTTGTTTTTCAAAGTGTTCCATATAGAAATTTGCTACTACTGGGCTGAGGGGGTTCCCCATGGCCACTCCATCTTTCTGTTCATATAATCCATTGTCCCACTGAAAGTAGCTAGTGGTGAGGCAATGGTGAAACAGGGCTGTGATGTCTTCTGGGAAGTTTTGTTTGATTAGTGTGAGGATGTCAGCTACTGGGACCTTGGTAAATAAGGACACCACATCGAAGCTGATCAGGATGTCCTTGGTGCTTAGCTTGAGGTTGCTGATCTTTTCTATGAAGTGTGTTTAGTCCTTGATATAGTGCGCAGTTTTTCCATACCTCACAACCTCTGAGGATGCCTGCCATAGATGTGGGCGAAACATCAGGAGAGAATACTTCTAGAACATGGCCATACAGCCCGGAAAACATACAACAACCCTCTTCCTTGAAGCTCTCTACAAACCAATAGATGAATTTCTGTGTTCTCTTCAGAGCAACAGAGATCCAAGCAGACTTGGACACTGAAGAACAACTATAGAACTTGCCAAATTAAAAGATGACAGGATAGATTGAATTAAGCACTGGCAAATAATGAGAGCTGTAATCAAAACTATCAAGTTGCAGCCTTGAAACCTGTCAATTTTAATCAGCAGAGTTTCAGAAAGCTACTTGAAACCTAATGGTTCTAAATTGATAATAGACAACTAGTAGCTAATGATAGAGCTCTGAAATTATAGCAAAATATGTCACAATAGTTACACAATTCGTCAACTCCTTCTTGATCTCTGGATATCATCCAAAATACTGGGGCGCGGGGGGGGGGGGGAGGAGGAAGGAAGGAAGGAAGGAAGGAAGGAAGGAAGGAAGGAAGGAAGGAAGGAAGGAAGGAAGGAAGGGATGGATTGTGAACAAGCATAACCAGTTGGGGGTGCTATATCCTCTAGCTGAATTGCACAGCTTAAGTAAACAAAATACTTTGATTACAAGTCATTTTGCTCGTTTTGAAAGTACTGTATTCATTTCATATTTACATGCATAATAAACAACAGCCATAGCTCAAAAGATTTTTCAAGAGTTCAATCTGAGTAATTATTTTAGGTATGGATACAAAGTTCACCAACATCCTAACACTAAATCAAGGGTGGGGATAGGGTAAGCTGCATGTTGCCACCAGACTTATTTTTGTCATCTCCTATAGTCATAATGTACTGATATGAACCTGCATGGGTGAGAAGGAGTAAAAACTGCCCCCCCCCCAACTACACATAGTTGCCCAATCCTGCTCTTAATCATTCTACTCAAAGAACTGGGTTATTTAATTATATCAAAGTTTTCGTTTGGCATTCACCCGCCACATTCAATTAAATTGTTCCAATTTAGACTTGGTATGCTGACATGCCATATTTAACTACTGAAAATGTTGATGACATTTTATGTGATGTACATTTGTTTTTACCTTGTGTGTTTGGCTGATAAATGACCTCTAAAAATACAGAGATATTTTTGAGTTGTATACTTTCAAATGGCTAAAAACTGATCAATAACATTAGCCTTGGCTTCAATTTGAAGATTATATAGAGGATGTAGATTCAGGAGCTGACACACAATTTAATTATCAAAACAGGACAAAATGTCAAGATAAAAAAGCAATTGAAATGGAATGGAAAACAGGCCTCTCATGCAAAGTCTGTAAATAATGCACATTTCTAGATACTTTGATGAGGTGATTATCTTACACTCCACCAGACTACCTGGGGATCTAAGAAAGCTGTAGGCAAGAATATGCTCGCTGCCTCTCTTCTGCTACTGAGTGAGAACTGCACAGATATTCAACTTATGGAAAGATCTGTAAGCATGGACAAACTTGGACACAGATCTACACAAAGTCACTTAGAAATTCCATCAGAAAGCATGACTGAAATAGATATTTTAAAGTATTGAGCTGTTGATATAATCTTTATACGGAGACCTGAAAGTGCTTTCAAGAAATTCTCTGGGATAAATAGGGTGAAAAAGACTGCAATAGAAGGAGCTGTCATCAAAAGACTAGTTGGGTTATTTTAATTCTAGTTTATAGAAAGTTAACATTTAATACATGTTATATTTCCAATAATTATAATTTTTGGTGGAACAAAGAAATTATCCTTTCAAGAGTCAGATACATTAAGAAAAAAGCACACCCACAATTAAATGAAAAACAAGTTTAACATTGGCAGACCACACCTAAACATTCATTCCATTGGATCTATAAGCAGGGTGTGTATCACTGGGAAAACTTCCAAGAATACTGGCACACATACAATGAAGTTCAGTTTAATAAACAGAATTTGAAAAAAGGAATGTCTTTGGAACTAGTTGTCTAGTCAGTGATTACCAAATAAGGAAAAAAACAGTTTAGATGCAATGTCACAAGCAGTAAGATGACCATCCATTTTGCCATTCAACAGTTTGTGCAACCAAAAGAACTGATCTGAAATGATTTGTCAGCAGAGTTGCTTTTAGTCTCTTAAATTAATTTATGTTAACTGAACTATGGCACCCATAGCACAACTCTATGCATGTCTACTCAGGAATAAACTCTACAGTGTTAGGTACAGGAAGTTAGTGTGGCATATCAGGGCTGCACCCTTTAAGAGTTGCTAAGGCCCCTTCCACACAGCTTAACAAAATACCACATTTTCTGCTTTGAACTGAAATATTTATCAGTGTGGACTCAGATAACCCAGTTCAAAGCAGATATTGTGGGATTTTCTGGCTTGATATTCTAGGTTATATGGCTGTGTGGAAGGGCCCTTAGGAATGAAACACAAATAACTCACATAAGTTTCATTTTCTCAGTCAACAGTCCACACATTTATCTGGGGAAAAAGGTCAATGAACTCATCAATTTTGAAGAAGTTTGTACCATTACATCAATCTAGGGTTGTCATGCACACTTACTTGGGAACAAGCCTCAGTGAACTCATGGGATAAATGCAATTTTAGTCCCTACTAAAGCAGACGGTTTGGAATTAATTAACCTGGTTTGGAATGAATCATGCAGTCCTAGTATCAATCTCGTTAATTTAATGAATCATTGTAGCTGGGACTAAAATTAGATTTAGCCTAATAGAACTACTAAGCAAATCCCCATAGAATTGCAGTGTAAGGATTGTGCAGAATTACAGACAATACACATCAATATTTATTAATTCATTTAAGAGAATACTTTATAATTGTTTTAGTTTACCACAAATATAGTCAGAATCCAAGTGTAATCATTTGTTGATTGGTCCTATAAAGATGTGACATTAAGAGACGGCAGCTGTAGGACTGCAGAGACTGCAATAGTTTCTGCCATTAGTCAGGAGCCGAGGGACTATTGGCAAACTGTGCCACCTTCTCCCGGGGCAATTCCGCCCAGAACATCTATCAGTGAAAGGGCAACTCTTCTAATCTTTGCACTTTCTCCCCTCCCAGACATTTTATATCACATCTATTACTGCGTAAGTCTGAAGGGGGATTATCCTCTTTGTTTTAGACACAGGTTTTGGAATTTATGGCGTGAACTCACCATTTAACTATTGTCTCAGTGAGTCTACTCCAGCTGAGACTATCCAAGGCCCCATATACACTAAACAGCTACATAATGCTGTTTCAAACTGTGGTGTACGGTTAGTGCAGATGCATATAATGTTAAACTGCATAATATGAGTCAACGTATGTGTTGTCAAAGGCTTTCATGACTGGAATCACTTGGTTGCTGTGAGTTTCAGATTGTATGGCCATGTTCCAGTAAGATTCTTTCCTGACGTTTCGCCATCCATGGCAGGCATCCTCAGAGGTTTATGAAATTAGGAAATTAGGCAAGTGGGGTTTATGTATCTGTGGGTTGAACAAAGAACTCTTGCCAGTTTGAAGCAGGTGTGAATGTTGAAATTAGCCAGCTTGGTTAGCATTGAAAATCTTTGCAGCTTCAAAGCCTGGCTGTTGCTGCCTGGGGGCATCTTTTGTTTGGGGGGGGTTGATAAGTGGCACTTATCCATGTTTGTGGATTTCAATGGCTTCTCTGTGTAGTCTGACAATTCTAGATGACTCTGGGCCCTTCCACACAGCCCTATATCACAGAATATCAAGGCAGAAAATCCCACATTATCTGACTGTGGACTCAGATAACCCAGTTCAAAGCAGATATTGTGGGATTTTTTGCCTTGATATTCTGGGATATAGGGCTATGTGGAAGGGCCCTTTGACAAGCATCATGTCAGACCACACAGAGAAACCATGGAATTCTACAAGCATGTGGACAATTTCAACAGAAAGGAATAAACCATGAAAATGAACAAAATCTGGCTACCAGTATTAATAAACCCAGAATCAAGACACCACCCAGGACCCTTCCACACAGCCATATAATCCAGAATATCAAGGCAGAAAATCTCAAAATATCAGCTATGATCTGGGTTATCTGAGTCCACACTGCTATATATTCCATCTAAAAGCAGAAAATGTGGGATTTTATTCAGCTGTGTGGAAGGGGTCTCAGAAACGGGAATTCCAGACAACTAACAATCAAGTGCCAGTTAATGCTTTCCAAACAAAGGATGCCCCTAGGCAGCAACAGCCAGGCTTTGAAGCTGCAAAGCTATTCAATGCTAATCAAGTTGACCAATTGCAACATTCACACTTGCCTCAAACTGACAAGAGTTCTTTCTCCCATCCTAGACACTCCACAGATTATTATTATTGTTATTATTCTACAGATATATAAACCCCACTTGCCTCATTTCCAACAGACCTCACAAACCTCTAAGGATGCCTGCCATAGATGCAGGCGATACTACTGGAACATGGCCAAACAGCCGGGAAAACTCACAGCAACCCTGAGTCAACATAGTTCAATGCAATTAAAGTGCATTATACCAGTCTACATGGACCATATAATACAGCTTCAAACTGCCCAATAGGTTCCAGTCTCTGTGTTGTAAATAACACTATCTAACAACATTCGAAACCTTATCTGTTCCTTGTCTGAAAGTGTTATTTCCTGTTTAATTGTGCTGTATGCACTTTGAGAGTAGTTGTTCTACTCCAGAAACTTCGTTTTTGTGGATGCCGATGCCCCTTCCACACAGCTGAATAAAATCCTGCATTTTATGCTTTGAATTGGAATATATGGCTGTGTGGACTCAAATAACCCAGTTCAAAGCAGATATTGTGGGATTTTCTGTCTTGATATTCTGAGTTATATGGCTGTATGGAAGGGTCCTAGATCTACACTGCCCTATATCCCAGGATCTGATCCCAGATTATCTGGCAGTGTAGGGCCCTTCCACTCAGCTATATAACCCAGAATACCAAGGCTGTTAGGAATTGTGGGAATTCAAGTCCAAAACACCTGGAGAGGTGAAGTTTGCCCAAGCCTGGTGTAGATCCAGCCTATACTGAATTGGTTGCGAGTGAATGAGATATTCACTGAAAAAACTATAGCAAAATGCTGCAGGACATCTAACCCTGGAACAAAAATCGTGTTACATATTGTGATTATTACGCCCTACAAGAAAAATGCTGGAGAAAATGTCCAAAGAAAGGGGCCCTGCAAACGCCTCAGGTTCAACGCCCAAAAAAGAGCCTGTTTGGAAAAGCCCCACCCGCTGGCCTCATTCCTCTGAGTAAAGAAAAAGGAGCCGTTTGTTTCCACGCCAAGGAAAAAGACACGAAGCTCAAGACAACTATCTGCAAGAGGAGAAAACGGAGAGACTGTCTTGGCTTGTGCGCAAAGACACTGGAAGACAGGCCTTCCGTGGGACAGAAGGCCTGAAGGGAAACAACGGGACTTATTCTCAGGGAAATATACAGCCTCATAAGCTGCGTGGCTCAGAAACAACCCCCCTCGGTTTATTAGGGCTTTTTCCAGAGCAAGAGAAGAATGTCCCTTCAAAATCTCTTCTCTCTCCCACACACACTCACCTCAGTGAAGGGGTCCATGGCGGAGGCCCCTCGCGCGCCACTCCTCTCTGTCTAACTAACTGGCTGACTCTTCCGTCTCGAGCCTCGGCAACTGCTCTGCAGATTTGAATTTCAGCGCCTGCCACAGTCGAGCCGCGCACTGCGCATGCGCCCCTCCCAGCCAGCTGCTTCCACTCCGCCCAACATTCTTCCCTGCTTCCTCCTCCTCCTCTGCGGTCAGATCCCGAGGCTGTCAGTTCAACCTAACTTGAACTTGGCTGCACAAGAGAAAATTGTAGGAAGTGGGCGGGGGAAGAGGTGACTGGCGTGGAGCTCAGCCAGTAAGGGAGGATCTTCCACAGCTGTTGCCGAGAAAGGCGCCTTCCCCAATGATTTCGAATGGGGCGTGGGGGGATTGGGGCCCTTTCACACGGCCCTATATCCCAGAATATCAGGGCAGAAAATCTCACAATATCTGCTTTGAACTGGGTTGTCCGAGTCCACACTCAGATAATGTGGGATTTTCTGCCTTGATATTCTGGGATATAGGGCCGTGTGGAAGGGCCCTTAGGCTCCTTTTTGTCTTATTTTGCTGACAGCTCTTCCCATTAACCCTTTGAGCTAGCTCAGGCCCCATCTGCACTGTCCTTATATCCCAGGATGCTTATCCCAGATTATATGGCAGTGGAGACTGAGAGCCCTTCCACATGGCCATATAACCCAGAATAACAAGTCAGATAATTCACAATATCTGCTTTGAACTAGGGCCCCTTCCACACACCTGAATAAAATCCCACATTATCTGTTTTGAACTGGAATATATGGCAGTGTGGACTCAGATAGTCCAGTTCAAAGCAGATATTGCGGGATTTTCTGCTTTGAGATTCTGCGTTATATGGCTGTGTGGAAGTGCCCTAGGGCCCCTATCACTTGGCTGAATACAAGCCCACATTTTCTGCTTTGAACTGGAATATATGGATAGGCTAACATATTTATTAGCAAATAATCATGGCAAGCCAAAAAAGCAAACAAACTGGGACTCCATCAAGGACTACTTAAAGAGTGTGAATGTTAAAATTCTGATTTAAAATACAAATTTAGAAAACACATACAATGGTGGAGGCTGGGTGTAATGTACAAGACACCAATTTATATCTTAAATAGTAATTTGTCTTGTACATTACACCCAGCCTCCACCATTGTATGTGTTTTCTAAATTTGTATTTTAAATCAATGGATGGAAACACAAGACTACATATATTGACAATGTGTGAATATATATACAGTAGAGTCTCACTAATCCAAGCCTCGCTTATCCAAGCCTCTGGATAATCCAAGCCATTTTTGTAGTCAATGTTTCCAATATATCGTGATATTTTGGTGCTAAATTCGTAAATACAGTAATTACAACATAACATTACTGCATATTGAACTACTTTTTCTGTCAAATTTGTTGTATAACATGAAGTTTTGGTGCTTAATTTGTAAAATCATAACCTAATTTGATGTTTAATAGGCTTTTCCTTGATCAGTCCTTATAATCCAAGATATTCGCTTATCCAAGCTTCTGCCGGCCCGTTTAGCTTGGATTAGTGAGACTCTACTGTACTAGGTTGATGCAAAAAGAAATTGCAGTCTTCTGGAGACAACTTGAAAGCTTGTTTCAAAACACATCCAGAGGTGATACTTTTGTATTTCCATTTTCATGGGCAAACTTGTACATCTGTTTTTGCAACATGCTTGGATTAGTGAGACTCTAGTGTATATATATATATGTGTGTGTGTATGTGTGTGTGTGTATACATATATATATATATATATGTCACGCCATACACCTTCCCCGCCCCCCCCCCCCCGTGTAAATATATATCAACTTCCATCTTAATCCTACTGACCTTACCAATTTATATCTTAAATGGTAATTTAAGGTCAGCAGGATTAAGATGGAAGTCGATATATATTTACACGGGGGGGGGGGGGGGGGAGGTGTATGGCGTGACATATATATATATATATGTATACACACACACACACATATATATATATACTAGCTGTGCCCGGCCACGCGTTGCTGTGGCATTGTCTGGTGGTGTTGGTGAGGTAGTGGTGGTATTGAATGTCTGTTGTATGGTTGTCTTTATGTTTAGTATGCACACTGAAGTGGATTATATGGCAGTGTGGAGTCAAGATAATCCAGTTCAAAGCAGATAATATAAGATTCTAAATGGGTTATATAGCAGTGTGGAAGGGCCTTGAGTCTACACTGCCATATAATCCAGTTAAAATCTGATAATCTGTGGAAGAGGCCTAAGTGAGGCCTAACTGTGCCTGTCCCCTGGGCTGAGTAGGTTGCTAGGAGACCAAGTGGGTGGAGCTTAGCCTTCAAACTGGCAGCAATTGGATAAAAACTATTATTCCTCTCCCTGTAATTAGGACTTTATTTTTCTTTTCTTTTTGTTGTATCAACCTAGAGCCGTGAATGATGGGTTGTGTTGTCAAATTTTGAGGTTGGGGGCATGTAGTTTTGTTGTTTTGTCCGCTGCCCTGATGCCATCACTCTTTTATATGTATAGATTCACACATTGATCTTGTTTTCCCTTATTTTTACGGGAGGTTTTTTGGGGACAGGAAAGGTGTGCTTCTTGCAAAACCTTAGAAGAGCACCTTCCTTGCAGGCATCTGAAAAACAAAAGAGCGATCCAGGAAGATCGTGTGGAAAGTGAGCTCACCACTTGACAGCTGAGGGAAGGGAAGCCAGCCTGGTTCAGGACGCAAGCCAGGCGGGAATCTTGGGGGGGGGGGGGCTTTTCAAACACTTTTATCGCTATGATAACTACCTAGATTTCAGTGGGGACTAGGGTGAGAACTAGTATTTGGGTCTGGCTTTCAACTGAATATGGTAAATGTTTTCTCCTATACTTTGTTTATTTTTAATTCCAAAACGTAATGAACTTTCTGGATAACCCTCATATATAGTTTAAGTCACTGTAGGGAGCACGTAGTCTATGTTTGTTACTGTTCTTATATGTACTCTTTTATATTTTCAACTGTATTTGTATGTCACTTTTCTGGAAAATCACTAATAAAAATTTATTTTTTTAAAAAAGAACTGGAATATATGGCAGTGTTGACTCATAAATAGGTAAAGGTAAATTTTCCCCCTGACATTGAGCCTAGTTGTGTCCGACTCTGGGGATTGGTGCTCATCTCCATTTTTAAGCAGAAGAGCTAGTGTTGTCCATAGACACCTCCAAGGTCATGTGGCCAGCATGACTGTATGGAGCACCATTACCTTCCTGCCGGAGCAGTACTATTGATCTACTCACATTTGCATGTTTTCGAACTGCTAGGTTGGCAGAAGCTGGGGCTAATAGCGGGAAGTCACTCCACTCCCCGGATTCGAACCGCTGACCTTTTGGTCAGCAAATTCAGCAGCTCAGCGGTTTAACCCACTGTGCCACCAGGGGCTCATAACTCACAGATTAATAAAATACAGTAGAGTCTCACTTATCCAACATAAACGGGCCAGCAGAACATTGGATAAGCGAATATGTTGGATAGTAAGGAGAGATTAAGGAAAGCCTATTAAACATCAAATTAGGTTATGATTTTACAAATTAAGCACCAAAACATCATGTTAGACAACAAATTTGACAGAAAAAGTAGTTCGATACCCAGTAATGCTATGTAGTAATTACTGTATTTACAAATTTAGCACCAAAATATCACGATGTATTGAAAACATTGACTACAAAATGCGTTGGATAATCCAGAATGTTGGATAAGTGAATGTTGGATAAGTGAGACTCTGTCAGGACCCAGGCTGCAGAACACCAATAACCATGCGCAGAGACCAGAATCTATCTAATATCTTTATTAAGGAAATATATAAAGTCAATAAAAAGAAGTGTAGAATATAGTTCAGAAGTAGACCTTTCAGGAAAGGTCAAATATAGTCCAGGAAAATAATGTCCAATATGCAATATTAAAGTCCAAAGTTATAATCCAATAACCGAAACACACACTTTGCCAAGCAAAGTGTGGGGAAATGACAGGGTCCTTTAGTCCAATGGAACTTGACAAACAAGGCTGGAAGCAAACTAGATTCTTGGCAAACAAGGCTTGATACGTGGCAACAAGAGGCAAGAAGCAAGGACTAGGTCCGTGGCAAGGTCCGTGGAAACAAGGAAAGCTTGATGCTAGAACAGGGTCCGTGAAACAAGGCTTGGAACTTGGTCCTGGAGGCAAGGAACTGGAGTAGCGTAGTCCACACACGATCTCACTCCACAAGGTGACGAATTGACTCTGCAAGGATTTCCTAGCGGGTAAACACCTATATAGGATCTTGTTTTCCCGCCAAGGAACACTTTCCCTGGGGAAGCTGACTTCTTGTGGGCAAACATCTTGCAGGTGCGAGGGCTCCGTTTCTGGCTGAAACGGTAGGAAACCCAAGTTTTCCTCTTCATCTGCCACAATAGTACTGGGAACGGGACTACATGGCCCATGAGTCATCACAGACTCTACTGTACCACTATATTTTCTTTTAACTGGGTTATGAGTCCACACTCATTGGCAGTGTGCATTTTGTGGCCTCTGGTTTCTAATGGTCTTGAAGCTGCATTAAATGGGCAGTGTAGATGGGCCTATGTTGCAACTAGATGGAGTCAAAAGTTTCATGTTACTGGTGTGTTCTTAACTGAGTGAATAAAAACCTTATCCTTGTCCCTGTCCTCTAGCTGGAGGGGGCTGGAGCAGAGGGAGGTCTCCAGATGTTGTACTAGAAGTCCCATTTTCCTGGCTATTAGTCATGATGGCTAGGACCAATGGAAATTTAGAACCAATCCCAGCGGGTGGGCCATAATGAGACACAGCATCCTCCCTGTTTCTACACACTTTAAAGGCAGAGTCCTACAGAACCCATCATATATACGGAACCCAATATAAAACTACTTCTGGCTGTTCCTTGTGGGACTCCATCTTAAAGCATGTAGAAACTGAGGCTTTAGGAGTCAGGTAGCAATTGTCGTCAGAGCTCCTGATTCACATGGAAATGGGTAAATGCACTTTTTAATGTGTAGGATGGAAACTGTTAGATTTCCCCATGTTAGATTTTTTTTTAGTGAGATTAAAGAATAGGTGTTCTGGTGAGCGGTCTCATAATGAGTTTCGATGCTCTTTTTCTCACCAGTAATCCTCTTGCCATAAACATTTATGGTAATTTTTAAAAATAATTTACTCTTTAGGAATTGCACAATTTTGATATACAGTAGAGCAGGGGTCCTCAAACTTTTTAAGCTGAGGGCCGGTCCACAATCCTTCAGACTGCTGAGGGGCCGGATTATCATTTGAAAAAAATACAAACAAATTCCGATGCACATTGCATATGTCTTATTTGTAGTGCAAAAACAACAACAATGAAAGAACAATACAATATTTAAAAATAAAAACAATTTTAACCAACATACATTTATCAGGATTTCAATGGGAAGTGTGGTCCTGCTTCTGGCCAATGAGATAGTCAAGTTAATTAGAGTTGTTGTTGTTGTTGTTGTTGTTGTTGTTGTTGTTGTGTGCCTTCAAATCATTTCAGACTTTGGGTGAGCCTAAATCTAAAATGTATTTATTTATTTATTTATTATTTACTGCCTTTATTTACTACATTTGTATCACACCCTTCTCACCCCAAAGGGGACTCAGAGTGGCTTACACATTATATGTACATACAATATATTATATTATTAGCATAGCACAATATTAGCATTATATATTACTATATTGAACTATACCACTATACTGTAATATTATTAGTAATATTATATGTAATATATAATATATAATTAATATTATTATATGGTATTATTATTAGTGTTATATTGTATTACATTATAATATTATTATCAATATTATATGTATATACAATTTATTATATTATAAAACTGAGGGCGGGGGCCAGGTAAATGACCTCGGAGGGCCGCATCCGGCCCCTGGGCCTTAGTTTGGGGACCCCTGCAGTAGAGTCTCACTTATCCAACATAAACGGGTCAGCGGAACGTTGGATAAGCGAACGTTGGATAAAGCCTATTAAACATCAAAAAAGATGATTTTATAAATTAAGCACCAAAACATTATGTTATACAACAAATTTGGCAGAAAAAGTAGTTCAATACACGGTAATGCTATGTAGTAATTACTGTATTTACCAATTTAGCACCAAAATATCACAATGTATTGAAAACATTGACTACAAAAATGCGTTGGATAATCCAGAACGTTGGATAAGCGAGTGTTGGATAAGTGAGACTCTACTGTATCACCACTTCGCTGAGGCTAGACCTAGATTTTGGATTTGCGAAGTTTTCCTTTAAAAAAAAAAAGAATGCGGAATGGGCAGGGACTACACTTGCCTGTGTGATAGCACAAAATGGGGAAGATTATAGTAGAAGTGGAGAAAAGTACATTGTGTGCAATGGGGGTAAATATACTATCAATTTTTCTTATAAACTGAATTGAATGCTATGATAAAACGACAACTGCTCTGCTTTCCTATATTCATGTGATGAGGCCCATAGGAGACATATAGCATTCAGAGCTTGGAAACCATTCCTAGAATTCTCTAGTCAACTTGGCTAATGGAATTCTGCTCGAAAAAGTGACTTTTCCAAGTTGTGGTAGCAAATGCATTTTTTTTTACTGTTCAAGCACCTTCTTTGGAAGAAAATGACCCAGTCTCACATTTTAACTAACATTTTTTGTTGGATAGTTTTTGAATCCTAAAGAAAGGGAAAATAATAGACAGAAACTTTGGCATCTACAATCTAACTTTACTCACCAAACACAGTAACTATTTTTCAATGACTTGTGATTCAGTAAAACCAGCTTAAAATTATACTGTTGTTAGTGTTTGTCTCAAGTAAAGCTAGTGGGATAAAATTCCACTATGACATCATAGAACCTTCAAAGCAATGTTCTAGAAAAGCAGGTACAGAGTGTCAGTTTAGATTTATAGTCAAAACCGGACCATCAATACCAGTTGAGGCGGGCCTTCAAGCCAACTGTAGAGGTGTAACTTCCAGAATGAGGGCTGTAAGCTTCGCCAAAGGCCTAACCTTTTGGTTTGAATGCAGTTAAATTTGGAAGGTCTTAAAGTATAGCAAAATAATTCATGTTTCAAAATAAGACTTTTAAACAGTTTTCAATCACTTGCCTTGGATATACACAAAAGAGCTGCGAGGAATAGAATGTATCTCAGCACTCCTCGAATTCATCACTGCTGCAAAATACTTTTTTTAATTTGATGAAATAATAATATTGTGCTCAGGTAAGTCAAATTTACTTTTAGATATTGATAAAAAAGAATCCTCCCCATATATATCCACACACATGCAGTCATGTTCATGAGGTCTGTTAAGTTCAGTGTTCTAAACATTTCAGTTGAAATGAGGCAGTCAGTTCCATCTTTTGGCAAAGTAAAAGGAGAATAAGCATGTGTTGTTATAGATTGCAGCTTAAAAGGTCAATCTCTTTTCTTTCTAGTTTACAATGTAATAAAATATATTCCTGGGCATTTCTTCTTTAACACAAAATCTCATACAGTAGAGTCTCACTTATCCAAGCCTCGCTTATCCAAGCTTCTGGATTATCCAAGCCATTTTTGTAGTCAATGTTTTCAATATATCGTGATATTTTGGTGCTAAACTCGTAAATACAGTAATTACAACATAACATTACTGCATATTGAACTACTTTTTCTGTCAAATTTGTTGTATAACATGATGCTTTGGTGCTTAATTTGTAAAATCATAACCTAATTTGATGTTTAATAGGCTTTTCCTTAATCCCTCCTTATTATCCAAGATATTCGCTTATCCAAGCTTCTGCCGGCCCGTTTAGCTTGGATAAGTGAGACTCTACTGTACTAGGTTGATGCAAAAAGAAATTGCAGTCTTCTGGAGACAACTTGAAAGCTTGTTTCAAAACACATCCAGAGGTGATACTTTTGTATTTCCATTTTCATGGGCAAACTTGTACATCTGTTTTTGCAACATGCTTAGAATAGCTAGTGAAACAGTGTTATCTACACTTCCCTTCTATCTATGTTTTGCTATTCATGTATGCTTAATGAATGTTTGCTATTCATGTATGCTTAATATAAATAAATAATTAAATAATTTGAGATTCTGGAGATAGCTGTTGTTACAAAGGTAAATTTGCTAAATTCTACTTTTTCTCAGGACACAGAACCAGTGTTTTAGACACTGGTTCCAGCCCACATTATGTAGCTTTGTAGAACCAGCCTCAGTTCAAGGCTTGCTTGCTATTTCCTGGAGACAACCTGCAACACCCTGCTGTAAACTCCAGACCTCTACCAACTTTTAATACTCCTTTAAAAAGGACACTTTCAACTGGAAAGGGGATTGAGTAGTAAAAGCCTTGGGGAAATGCCTTTCACTAGCAGAGGCTGTGTTAACTGATATATGCATGTACTATAATTGGATTGCAATGATTATTCATTCTCCCCTAGGGATGTACACAGCTGTTGGAGAGGAAAAAAACAAATTTGTGCAGAGCTAGTTATGATGGGAAGCAATAATGACTTACAAGGTGAACATCTCTCTATTTGGATTTAACTAACAAGGTTAAACTCTCACTCTCTCACTCTCTCTTTCCCTCTCTCTCTGGGATTTGGGGGCCAATACTATTGGCCTGGCAGGAAATCTGGAAGCTGCTTGAGAATATAGTTTGCAAAAAGGTGCTGAAGGATCATAGTGTAGAACAGTGATGGCCAACCTATGACACGCCATTTTTGCTGACATGCTGCTGCATGCAGATTGATTGAATGACTATGTCTTTTGTGGCCAAATTTGGTGTGATTTGGTCCAGTGTTTTTGTTGTTTACTCCATGGGAATTATGCACATTACATTTATATATATATATATATATATATAGTATATTATCATATTATTACTATTATATTATTATTATATTATTCATTATTCATGACTACATTGAAACTAGAATAGAGAGAAATCAGCGTGGAAACTGCAAGAGGTACCATAGATTGTTGTACATGCAGAGCCGGCCCTAGATAATTTTCAAGTATAAGCGAACAGAATTTTGGTGCCCCCTCCCGAATTTTGCCATCCCCCCCCCGAATTTTGCCACCCCCCAAAAAAACCAATAGCTCAAAAATAAAAGTATAGCAGAGTCTCACTTATCCAACGTTCTGGATTATCCAACACATTTTTGTAGTCAATGTTTTCAATATATCGTGATATTTTGGTGCTAAATTCGTAAATACAGTAATTACTACATAGCATTACTGCGTATTGAACTACTTTTTTCTGTCAAATTTGTTGTATAACATGATGTTTTGGTGCTTAATTTGTAAAATCATAACCTAAATTGATTTTTAATAGGCTTTTCCTTAATCCCTCCTTATTATCCAAGATATTCGCTTATCCAAGCTTCTGCCGGCCTGTTTATGTTGGATAAGTGAGACTCTACTGTATTGCTACATTCACACTTGCCTCAAACAGACAAGAACTCTTTCTCCCACCCTGGACATTATTCCACAGATAAATAAACCCCACTTGCCTTTCTTCCTGAATCCTACAGACCAGAAGTAGGGAACTTTATTTTTTGATTTTATTTTATTTTTACATTTTCCCCCTTTTTATTTTTTCTCTTTTTCTTTTGTCTTTTGGCATTGCCATGTTTCTTTTATCATATATATGTAAAACCTGAATAAATATTTTAAAAGAAGAAGAAGAAGAAGTGGTTTGATAAAGCTATATGAAGTTATCTGAACCAACTCTGTACCCACATATTCAACCATCAATAGCTTGAAAATATTTTTTCAATCCAAAAGGACATCATTTCACTAACCCACTGGAGACATGATAGTTACCTTTATGCAGGATGACTTGAAAGAAAAAAAGAGGAGAGACTTGAGAGAGAAAAAAGGACCTGTCCTAACAGATGACTATCCAGCCTCTGCTTTAAAAAAGCACCAGATAGGCAGATAAGCAGACTCCCAGGCAAGGAGATACAATTAAAACCCTCCCGACAGATGGCCATCCAGCCTCTGCTTTAAAAAAACACCAGATAAGCAAACTTCCCCAGATTCCCAAGCAAGGAGATACAATTAGAACCCTCCCAATAGATGGCCATCCAGCCTCTGCTTTAAAAAAGCACCAGATAAGCAGACTCCCAGGCAAGGAGATACAATTAGACCCCTCCCAATAGATGGCCATCCAGCCTCTGCTTTAAAAAAGCACCAGGGAAGGAAATTTCCTCAGACTCCCAGGCAAGGAGATACAATTAGACCCCTCCCAATAGATGGCCATCCAGCCTCTGCTTTAAAAAAGCACCAGGGAAGGAAATTTCCTCAGACTCCCAGGCAAGGAGATACAATTAGAACCCTCCCAATAGATGGCCATCCAGCCTCTGCTTTAAAAAAAACACCAGATGAGCAAATAAGGAGACTCCCAGGCAAGGAGATACAATTAGAATCCTCCCAATAGATGGCCATCCAGCCTCTGCTTTAAAAAAAAGCACCAGATAAGCAGATAAGCAGACTCCCAGGCAAGGAGATACAATTAGAACCCTCCCAATAGATGGCCATCCAGCCTCTGCTTTAAAATAGCACCAGATAAGCAGATAAGCAGACTCCCAGGCAAGGAGATACAATTAGAACCCTCCCAATAGATGGCCATCCAGCCTCTGCTTTAAAAAAGCACCAGATAAGCAGATAAACAGACTCCCAGGCAAGGAGATACAATTAGAACCCTCCCAATAGATGGCCATCCAGCCTCTGCTTTAAAAAAAAGCACCAGATAAGCAGATAAGCATACTCCCAGGCAAGGAGATACAATTAGAACCCTCCCAATAGATGGCCATCCAGCCTCTGCTTTAAAAAAAAGCACCAGATAAGCAGATAAGCAGACTCCCAGGCAAGAAGATACAATTAGACCCCTCCCAATAGATGGCCATCCAGCCTCTGCTTTAAAAAAAAGCACCAGATAAGCAGATAAGCAGACTCCCAGGCAAGGAGATACAATTAGAACCCTCCCAATAGATGGCCATCCAGCCTCTGCTTTAAAATAGCACCAGATAAGCAGATAAGCAGACTCCCAGGCAAGGAGATACAATTAGAACCCTCCCAATAGATGGCCATCCAGCCTCTGCTTTAAAATAGCACCAGATAAGCAGATAAGCAGACTCCCAGGCAAGGAGATACAATTAGAACCTTTACAACAGATGGCCATCCAGCCTCTGCTTTAAAAAAGCACCAGGGAAGCAGATAAGCAGACTCCCAGGCAAGGAGATACAATTAGAACCCTCCCAATAGATGGCCATCCAGCCTCTGCTTTAAAAAAACACCAGATGAGCAAATAAGGAGACTCCCAGGCAAGGAGATACAATTAGAACCCTCCCAATAGATGGCCATCCAGCCTCTGCTTTAAAAAAAAAAGCACCAGATAAGCAGATAAGCAGACTCCCAGGCAAGGAGATACAATTAGAACCCTCCCAATAGATGGCCATCCAGCCTCTGCTTTAAAAAAAAGCACCAGATAAGCAGATAAGCATACTCCCAGGGAAGGAGATACAATTAGAACCCTCCCAATAGATGGCCATCCAGCCTCTGCTTTAAAAAAAAGCACCAGATAAGCAGATAAGCAGACTCCCAGGCAAGGAGATACAATTAGACCCCTCCCAATAGATGGCCATCCAGCCTCTGCTTTAAAAAAGCACCAGATAAACAGATAAGAATACTCCCAGGCAAGGAGATACAATTAGAATCCTCCCAATAGATGGCCATCCAGCCTCTGCTTTAAAAAAGCACCAGATAAGTAGATAAGCAGACTCCCAGGCAAGGAGATACAATTCCCTATAGATGGCCATCCAACTTCTTTCTCCCACTCTGGACCTTCTACAGATATATAAACCCCACTTACTTAGCTTCCAACAGACCTCAAAACCTCTGAGGATGCCTGCCACAGGCCCCTGAGGGCGAGCGAAGGGCCTGGAGGCCGGGAGAAGGCCCCGTTGGGTGGATCCAGGCCTCGGAGGCCGGGAGAAGGCCCAGGAGGGCGGATCCAGGCCTCAGAGTTTGGAGAGAGAGAGAGAGAGAGAGAGAGAGAGAGAGAGAAGCAGGGAGGGGGGAGAGAGGAGAGAGAAGGGAAGAAAAAGCCATGCCTGCCGCTGCCGAACATGGAAGGCTTCAACTGAGGCCTATCGCATTAGCCGTCGACGGAGCCAGTGGTCCCCGCGGGGGGGGGGGGGGGGCGCTCAATGGCGCCCCTGGGGACCTGCGCCCCAAGCGGGGGCTTCATTGGCCTCCATATTGAACCGGCACTGTGTACATGGAAATAATGGTAGTAAATAGTTTTTGATTAATTGAATACAGTTATATATTACAATTATATATTTTTGTTATTTAAACTACATATATTGCAAAATTACAGTTTTTTTTCTTGAAGTGACACACCACCCAAGTCATGCTAGGTTTTTTGGTGAATTTTTACACACCAAGCACAAAAAGTTGCCCATCATTGGTGTAGGAAGTCTTCTGTAGGTCAAGTGACCAATTATCCTGTAATTGTATTAGACTCCTGTATTGATCTACAATTTCTTCCATACATTTCATTAACACTCAAGATCATATACAGGAGAGTCTCACTTATCCAACATAAACGGGCCAGCAGAACGTTGGATAAGCGAATATGTTGGATAATAAGGAGAGATTAAGGAAAAGCCTATTAAACATTAAATTAGGTTATGATTTTACAAATTAAGCACCAAAACATCATGTTATACCACAAATTTGACAGAAAAAGTAGTTCAATACACAGTAATGCTATGTAGTAATTACTGTGTTTACGAATTTAGCACCAAAATATCATGATATATTGAAAACATTGACTACAAAATGCGTTGGATAATCCAGAATGTTGGATAAGCGAGTGTTGGATAGGTGAGACCCCTACTGTATTTCATATATCATATACAGTGTTATTACTTCATTACGTTGTGGTTCACTTTTCGTGGACTCGCTTTTTTGCGTTTTTTTTTTAAAAAAACACTAAAATAATATTGTAATCATAAAAAATATTATTTACAGTTGGGTGCAGGTGTTGGGGTGGAGAAAGAGCCCAAACGGCAGCGGGAGGAAAAGGAAGCAGTGCCATGTTTCCCTTCCTCTTTCTTCCCTCCCTCTCTCTTTCTACTTCCTTCCTAAGGAGAAGCCTAGTGTCCCTACTTCGTGGATTTTCACTTATCGCAGATGGTCCTGGAACATAACCCTCGCAATAAGTAAGGGAACACTATTTCATTTACAATCAAGATGAGCCTGTACACGTTAGTTTGCTTTTTCCTCACCCCAGGCTTCTTCTCCCTCTGCCAGTTTCCCTCTTCCTAAAAGCTGGCAGATGGTATTGATAGCAGTCATGTTTCTGCAGGGAGACAGTGGCAAGTGGCCAGTGATTTTGGAAGCTTCCTTCCTTCCTCCCTCCCAAGATGCATTACAGCATGCCAAACAACTCCCTGTCCAACCACCTATTTACTCAAATCTAATGCTAATCTTTTTTGGCTAAATTACTTTGCCAAAATCAGGGTGCACATTAAATTTGCCTAATACACTAATCCTAGTGCTGAGCCAAATAAAAGCTGAGCTCTTGGTGGTGCAGTGGGTTAAATCCTTGTGCTGGCAGGACAGGATAACTTGAAGGTTGGGTTGCTGGCCTGAAGGTTGTTGGTTCGAATCCAACTTGGGGAGAGCGCAGATGACCTCCCTCTATCAGCATCAGCTCCATGTGGGGACATGAGAGATGCCTTTCACAAGGACGGTAAAAACATCCGGTAAAAACATTCTTTGGCAGAGAAGGCTCAAGACCTTATAAACCTATGGCCCCCATGATTTCATACCAATTAAAGTGGATTCATTCTACAGATTAGCTGCACCCCAAGGTTTTTTTTTTTCCCATTGCTGGAAGCTTTGGTGTACTGACACTTTTCTTCTTAAAGAAGGAATTCTAAGCGAGCTGTAACTGTAATGCACAACTTTTCTGGTCAAATTGCATAGAGTGCACTTTTTGCTGATGCATCTCACATTTGTCAGTGAATACGTTTGAGGGTTCTAAACATATCTGACCCTGGTGCAAGGGTGTGTTTGCCTCTCCCACCATCTTTCTCCAACTTTTCCCACCCCTTCCTCGTTCCACAGATTCTAGTCGAGCACAGCATGCCCTACCTACTGGTTACATTAAATACAAAATATTCTTTTTAATTCTGTATTGCAGCTTTTATGTTATATATAATGCAAATTAATTGTTTGGTTTGATATTATCCAGATTAGTGATGCCAAGCCACGCCACGCCACTAAAAATGTACAAAGTCTGTTTCACATTTATACCAAGTTTCTTGTCCTGTTGTGTTAAAAGCCTATGACTTGAAATTTACTTTATTTTAAATCAATGGATATATTTATGTAAAAGGTAAAGATTTCCCCTGACGTTAAGTCCAGTCGTAATCGTGCTCATCTCCATTTCTAAGCTGAAGAGCCGGCGTTATCCATAGACATCTCCAAGGTCATGTGGCTGGCATGACTGAATGGAGCGCCGTTACCTTCCCACTGGAGCGGTACCTATTGATCTACTCACATTTGCATGTTTTTGAACTGTTAGGTTGGCAGGAGCTGGGGCTAACAGCGGGAGCTCAATCTGCTCCCGGGATTTGAACCTGGGACCTTTTGGTCCGCAAGTTCAACAGCTCAGTGCTTTAACACACTGTGCCAGCAGGGACCCCTATATCTATGACAAAAGTCTGAAAGAGTATTTTAATGCTGCTGTTAAGCAGACTCAAGTTCTTGTGTCTTCATAGCTTTTCATCTGTTAGATTATTTTATTACACAATGAAGTAAAAATATTCAAATGCCGTGGTGGTCTTTTGTGGTGCTTTCTCTAATTTTAGCAATTTTATATATCAAATAATGGAGTTCAGAACTGTGATTTGAATCTCATTTGTAGCCATTTTGAGTCTCCTTTGTGGAGAGAAAAAGCAGGGCATAATAATGATGATGATGATGTTCATATCTCACTTTAAAAATTTTTTATTACCATAGAGTTTCACTTATCCAACATAAATGGGCCAGCAGTTGGATAAGTGAATATGTTGGATAATAAGGAGGGATTAAGGAAAAGCTTATTAAACATCAAATTAGGTTATGATTTTACAAATTAAGCACCAAAACATCATGTTATACAACAAATTTGACAGTTCAATACACAGTAATGTTATGTAGTAATTACTGTATTTACGAATTTAGCACCATAATATCGCAATGTATTGAAAACATTGACTACAAAAATGCGTTGGATAACCCAGAACATTGGATAAGCGAGTGTTGGATAAGTGAGACTCTACTGTATGTTTATTTATATCCCTTTTTTATCTCCATTAGGAGACTTAAAGTGGCTTAGACTAAAAGCATTTCAATACAACTTAAAATATACAAGTATACAAATATTAAAACAGAATTAAACAATAGTATTAAAACAATCCTGTTTTAAAATAAACATAATAATAATTTTGTGTTCTCAGTGTTATGAGATAGTTGAAAATGAACAGAAAGGGAAACTACAGCTGTGTGGCAAAATTGCTTTCATTTTAATCAAAACAGCTAGGCAACATTAAAGCAGCTGTTTCAAAAAACCATACTAAATATTTTATAATGAATTCATTTTCAGGCCATTGTTTTTTCATTCATTGGACAAAACCCAAAAGCTTTTGTTTGACTCGTGTACATTCTGGTGGTTATTTCAGTTTGAACATAGCTGTCTGAAAATTCATCATCTCTGTTTGGCAGTTAAAATTCATTCAACAAACCCTATTAGGAAATGTTATGTGCAATGACTTATACAGAGAAATATTTGAATTGCTTCCTTTGTTCACTCAGCTGTAGATTTTTAGTACCGTTATAACGGCAAAAATAAAGAAATGTTATACAAGTATGTTATTTCTCCATCTACATGGGGCCTCTTCTACACAGCCATATAATCCAGTTCAAAGCAGATAATCTGGATGTTATATGGCAGTGTAGATGGGGCCTGAGGGCTCTTCCACACAGCCATATCACCCAGAATATCAAGGCAGAATATCCCACAATATCTGCTTTAAACTTGGGGCCCTTCCACACAGCCATATAACCCAGAATACCAAGGCAGAATATCCCTTTGAATTGGGTTATCTGAGTCCACACTGCCATATAATCCAGTTCAGTGTGGATTTTACATAGCTGTGTGGAAGGGGCTTGAGTCTGTCATAATTCTTTTCCTGTTTTTTATTTTGCTTTAAAAATATTATATTTCAAGAACTACATATATATTGTCTCTATATGGGATATTTCCTGGTAAATAATGTTAATCCTGTTTTAGGATTATTTTAGAATTGGTAAATATTTTATCATACACAAACAATAAATTAATTAGAACTTGTATCTGTCAATCAATGCATCCATTATTTCAAAGTATTTTAAATACAATATAACCACATTTTTAATTGGTTAACGTTTAAGTCTCAACATTCTTAAGCTATTTAATACTTAGCAATATCCACATGGTATTGCTAATTCCTGGGTTTCCAGTTATTGAAAAATATTTCCTTCTCTTCATCATCTCTTTTTCCCCACGTTCGGTTAATGTTGCCATAGCAGCTCTTTAAAATGTTTCAATAATATTTTTAAGTGCTGGTAGTTTCCTATTGATAGCTATGAATATTTTGGCATTTGGAAAGAAATCCAGGTTCATTCCTAGTATTTATTTAATATTGTGTCTTATCATATTATCTTAATAAACAACATTTGGCCTTTCAGTGCCACAGCTTCATCCTATGAAATATTAGTCTTCTTAAACTGCCTTTCAAACTGTGGCTCCCAACCCCAAATTTTGGCACCCCAGTGTTGGGGTCCCCAAAAAACTGACAGCAGTAAAAGTTTACTGAATGTCACCTAGTGGTTGTTTTAGACATTTACACAAATCAGTTGTGCAGTGTTTAAGTGGACTCTGCAGAAGATCATTCAGCTTCATAAAAAGGATAATCAGTCGGTTTAGCAAGGCTTGTAAATGCTGATTTGTTACCAGCAAATGTTTGATTTGTGTGCCTATTTAATATATCTACTAGCTTGCGTACTTGGCGTTGCCCAGGTTATTTGAAAAAGTCAATTTTTAATTGTACAAAATGCATAAGATTGCGGGTAAACTACAACTCACATCATGCCAGGTTAACTCCAAAAAACTCCATCAGTATTTCAGTTTGTTATGTTGGGCATGTTTGCTGTAGATGCATCATTGGTGGGGTTCAGTGTGTTCTCTGGCTGTAGGGTAAACTACAACTCCCACTATGGTGAGTCAGTCCTCTCAAACCCCTCCAGTAGGTAATAAGTCATGGGGGTTCTGTGTGCCAAATTTGGTCCAGGTTCATCATCGGTGGAGGTCACAGTTTCTCTGGTTGTGGGTCAACTACAACCCACAGAAAAGATCAGTTCACCCCCACCCCCAAGTAATAAATTTTTGGCATATCAGATATGTTGCCAAGTTTGGTCCAGATCCATTGGTGTTGTTCACAGTGCTCTCTGGATGTAGGTGAACTACAACTCCCCAAATCAAGGGGAACTTTCCCTAAAGACCTCCAGTACTTTTTGCTGGTCATGAGAGCTCTATGTGCCACGTTTGCTCCAATTCCATCTTTAGTGGAGTTCAGAGTGCTCACTGATTGCAGGTGAACTATAAATCCTAGTACCTACAACTCCAAAATGTCCAGGCCAATTCCCTCAAAACCCACCAGTATTGAAATTTGGGCATATCAGGTATGTATGCCAAGTTTGGTCCAGATCCATCATTGTTTGGGTTCATAGTGCACTCTGGATGTAGGTAAACTACAACTCCTATAAATAGCTCTAAATATAGCCAGTAATTTTTTTCCTGGTCATGGGGGTTCTGTGTGCCAAGTTAATTCCAGGTCCATTCTTCAAGAAGGGAAAAAAGAACGACCCAAACAATTACCATCCGGTCAGCCTCACGTCGATACCAGGCAAGATTCTGGAAAAGATCGTTAAGGAAGTGGTCTGCGAACACTTAGAAACAAATGCAGTCATTGCTAATAGCCAACAAGGATTTACCAAAAACAAGTCATGCCAGACTAATCTGATCTCTTTTTTCGATAGAGTTACGAGTTGGGTCGATACAGGGAATGCTGTGGATGTAGCGTACCTGGATTTTAGTAAGGCCTTCGACAAAGTCCCCCACGACCTTCTGGCAAACAAACTAGTAAAATGTGGGCTAGACAAAACTACGGTTAGGTGGATCTGTAATTGGCTAAGCAAACGAACCCAAAGGGTGCTCACCAATGCGTCGTCTTCATCTTGGAAAGAAGTCACAAGTAGAGTGCTGCAGCGTTCCGTCCTGGGCCCGGTTCTGTTCAATATCTTTATTAACAACTTAGACGAAGGGTTAGAAGGCACGATCATCAAGTTTGCAGATGACACCAAACTGGGAGGGATAGCCAACATTCCAGAAGAAAAGAGCAGAATTCAAACGATATTAACAGACTAGAGAGATGGGGCGAAACTAACAAAATGAAGTTCAACAGGGACAAATACAAGATACTTCACTTTGGCAGAAAAAATGGAATGCAAAGATACAGAATGGGGGACGCCTGGCTCGACAGTACGTGTGAAAAAGATCTTGGAGTCCTTGTGGACAACAAGTTAAACATGAGCCAACAATGTGATGTGGCTGCTAAAAAAGCCAATGGGATTCTGGCCTGCATCAATAGGGGTATAGCGTCTAGATCCAGGGAAGGTATGCTACCCCTCTATTCTGCCTTGGTCAGACCACACCTGGAATACTGTGTCCAATTCTGGGCACCGCAGTTGAAAGGAGATGTTGACAAGCTGGAATGTGTCCAGAGGAGGGCAACTAAAATAATCAAAGTTCTGGAGAACAAGCCCTATGAGGAGCGGCTTAAAGAACTGGGCATTTTTAGCCTGCAGAAGAGAAGGCTGAGAGGAGACATGATAGCCATGTACAAATACGTGAAGGGAAGTCATAGGGAGGAGGGAGCAAGCTTGTTTTCTGCTGCCCTGCAGACTAGGACGCGGAACAATGGCTTCAAACTACAGGAAAGGAGATTTCGCCTGAACATCAGGAAGAACTTCCTCACTGTGAGAGCTGTTCTACAGTGGAACTCTCTCCCCCGGGCTGTGGTGGAGGCTCCTTCTTTGGAGGCTTTTAAACAGAGGCTGGATGGCCATCTGTCGGTGGTGCTTTGAATGTGATTTCCTGCTTCTTGGCAGGGGGTTGGACTGGATGGCTCATGAGGTCTCTTCCAACTCTACTATTCTATGATTCTATGATCATTGTTGGTGAAGTTCAGAGTGCTCTTAGATTGCAGGTGGACTATACATCCCAGTACCTACAACTTCTATAAATCATGGTGAATTCTCCCCAAACGTCTCTAGCATGATCAGTTGCTGATCAATTCCTCTGTTTGCTGTGTACCATAAAAAAAAGAATAGGAAAGGGAAAGGGTTATGGGAGAGGCAGTGGGCAGGGTAGTGAAAATTCCACACCAATGGAGAGAGTAAGAAACACTGGGATGTCTGTGGTGGAGGAAAAACAGAAAATCTAGGATGAAATTGTCCCCATATAAAAGCCTTCACTTGGGTGGTGAGCAGTATGGTGTTTGCAGAGGACATTGGCAGGGCTCTTGTACATGTTCACGGCACTCTCTATAACCTGTAATGTCATTGGAGGGAGGGCCATTGGTGTCTCCTGTGCAGTGGCAACTATAGCTGTTTGTGGAGGCAGGAGCTTGTCTGTGTAAGTGGACAGCCCCGTCATACACACACATACATATTTTACTTTTATTATGTGTATAGATATACCTTGGTCATGTAAAAATATATTGGGTGGAAAGGGGTTGTCGTGAGAAAAGTTTAGGAAGCCCTTCTCTAGATGGCCCAACTGCAGCTATGTATGTTTACGCAGAACAAGCAAGCTGAAACAGCTGCCTGCAGAATCCCTTACTGAGCATGTTTGAAGAGCAAAACTGAAAGAAAAGGGGAGCACATTAGCATGACTCATCAGCTATTCCGGCATGCTGAAATAGCATAGATCTAAAAGCTCTGCCACCAAAATAGAAATCATTAAAAAAAAAAAGACCTGAGGCTGTCAAAAGAAAAAAAAATCCCAAGATAAATTTTGGAAGTGATGTCTAGAAGGTTCAAAATGTTTTTGTTTACTTATCAAGGCTTGCTTGACCCAGTTGTTTAATCTCACATGTGAATATCATTTGTTTGGAATTAAAAGTTTACTGAAAAACGTTGAACTGCTCTTCTTTTCCCTGCTAAAGAAGTAAAGCCCAGGAACTCATCTACTTTAACCCCTTCTATACTGTCCTTCTAGGACAGTGGTTCTCAACCTGTGAGTCCCCAGATGTTTTGGCCTTCAACTTCCAGAAATCCTAACAGCTGGTAAACTGGCTGGGATTGTAGTTGTAGGCCAAAACACCCGGGGACCCACAGGTTGTGAACCACTGTTCTAGGATCTGATCCCAGATTATCTGTTTATCCCAGATTATCTGATAGTGGAGACGCATATAATCCAGTTCAAAGCCGATAACTTGGGATCAGATCCTGGGATATAAGGACAGTGTAGAAGGGGCCTTTTTTAACTAAGGAATATTTGTATTTATGTCCAAATATCCAACCAGTAAGAATGACAGGGTTGTTGGACATGTTGGACAGTGACTTGGAAGAACAAGTCTAAAATGCTTACTGAACTGTAAAATTAATTGAATCTTCAATCAGTTATGTTTTCTTAACCTGAACGCCTTCACAGGGTTGTTGTAAGGAACAAATGGAAGAGGGCCAAGCCATGGTCATCCCTTTGAGTACTCTGGAGGAAAGATAGGATCCAAAAGTGACAAAACGTTGTAGTAAATATTTGCTCATGTTACACTAGGAAAGTTGCATAATATTATCTGATACTATTTGGCCCTCTCCTTCTCTTTAGGTGCTTTATCCATGCCTGGGAGATCTCCAAAGTACAAAGCTGCTTCTAGAAAGAAAAAAGGTATCTATGATTGACTGATGACAAAACATTTGTGGAGCAAAATTGAGATCCGACGCGTGCTGCCCAACTGTTCCAGTTCTGGCAGGAATGGTCTGAATTAATCCCCTCTCGTCACACATTTTCAACTACTTTTAAAATGTTCTAGTCTCTCTCTCCTCCTCCACACTGCCATACAATCCAGTTCAATGTGGATTTTATACAGCTGTGTGGAAAAGGCCTGAGCAAAATCATACTTCTCTTACCCTGACTCCCAACATTCCAACAGCCAGGCTTTGAATCTGCAAGGCCATTCAATGCTAATTAAGGCGGCCAATTGCAATGTTCACACTTGCCTCAAACAGACAAGAGTTCTTTCTCCCACCCTGGATATTCCACAGATATATAAACCCCACTTGCCTAGTTTCTAATAGACCTCACAACCTCTGAGGACGTCTGCCATAGATGTGGTGAAACGTCAAGAGAGAATGCTTCTGGAATGTGGCTATACAGCCCAGAAAACTCACAGCAACCCAGTTATTCCGGCCATGAAAGCCTTCGACAACACATTCCCTATCATTGGTTGAAATGACAGTACTGTTTCATTATCTCAGTGGTTCCCAAACTTATTTGGCCCACTGCCTCCTTTCCAGAAAAAATATTACTCAGGGCTCCCTGGAAAGGGGGTGTGGCTTAGAGGGGTGGGCGTGGCTCCTGCTCAAGAGGGCGGGACTGAGCCTCTCCCCTAGTCCAAGATGCAAGGCTGGGAGGGGGAGATGGGCAGGGCCACAAATGGGCAGCCAGGACTGGGATGGGCGGAGTTACGAGCTCTGAGGCAGGGCTGAGCTTCTATCCCTGTCCTGCGGCGCCTGCCAGGACACAAGGGGTGGGGCTAGAGGAGGGGGTGTGGCCTCTTCCCAAGTGCCTGACGGAGCTGAACCTCTATACCCCGCCCCCATGTTCTAACAGGCGCCTCACGGGAGGTATACAGAGGCTCAGCCGTGTCTCGCGCTCTTGGGAAGAGGCCCCGCCCCCACCCTTAGCCCTGCCCTTTAGTCTTAAAAGGCCTCTCAGGAGAGGTATAGAGGCTCAGCCCTGTCTCGGGCTCTTGGAAGGAGGCCCCGCCCCTTCCCTAGCTCCGCCCTCTAACAAGCACCTCCGGAGAGGTATAGATTCTCAGCCCTGTCTCGGGCTCTTGGAAGAAGCCACGCCCACTCCTCTAGCTCCACCCCCTGTGTCCTAACAGGCGCCTCAGGTGCTCAGCCCTCTCTCCGGAACTTGGGAAGAGGCTCCACCCCTCCCCTGGCCTCACCCCGTGTCCTAATAGGTGCCATCACCACCCCCCAGGATCGCTGCAGCACCCACCAGGGAACGGTAGAACCCACTTTGGGAATCGTTGGATTATCTGGATGGAGGCCACTAGGTGATGCTAGAGAGAGAAAGATAGTCCATCTTATGGGGGGAGTTGTTGGAAGAAAACCATTTCCCCCGTTTGTGCTGGTCATTCCCACTCCCCATATCATAAACAACAGTTGTTTTCATGATGGGGGCATGGATCAGAGGATTAACAGGAAAACAGGGAAATTGTTTTCCTCCTTCATCCCACCCTCCACCCCCCATAAAATGGACTATGTTTCCCTCTCTTACACCCCCTAGTGGCCTCTGCCCGGGTAATCGACAATATGGAAATGACATTGGCTTTATTTCTTATTTATTTATATCTCACTTTATCTCTCTATACGGAGACTCAAAGAGGCTCAAATCAAAAACATTACAACTTAAAATATACAAATATGCAATAATAAAATAGTATATCATTATATATTATTATATATTGCCAGTAATAATGATATCTAATATATTAGTATTACTATATTACAGTATTATTATATTATTAGTATTGCATGGTATTACATTATAATATTATTATTATTATATGCATATACAATATATTATATTATTAGCATTGCAAAATATGAGTGGGTTGCTGTGAGTCTTTCTGGCTGTATGGCCATGTTCCAGAAGCTTTCTCTCCTGACGTTTTGCCCACAACTGTGGCAGGCATCCTCAGAGGTTGTGAGGTATGTTGGAAATAAAGCAAGGGATGTTTATATATCTGTGTAAGGTCCAGGGTGGGAGAAAGAACTTGTCTTTTGGAGGCAGGTGTGGATGTCGTAATTAACCTTGATTACCATTTGATGGCCCTGCGGCTCAAAGTCTGGTTTCTTTCTGTCTGGGAGAATCCTTTGTTGGGAGGTGTTAGCTGTCCCTGGTTGTTTCATGTCTGGAATTTCTTTTTTCAGTGTGTTGTTCTTTATTTACTGTTCTGATTTCAGAGTTTTCTTTAATACTGGTAGCCAGATTTTATTCATTTTCATGGTTTCCTCTTTCCTGTTGAAACTGTTCACATGCTTGTGGATTTCAATGGCTTCTCTGTGTAGTCTGACATGATAGTTGTTAGAGTGGTCCAGTATTTCTGTCTTCTCAAACAATATGCAGTGTCCAGGTTGGTTCATCAAGTGCTCTCCTATGGCTGACCTCTCTGGTTGAGTTAGTCTGCAGTGCCTTTCATGTTCCTTGATTCGTGTTTGGGCAATGCTGCATTTGATGGTCTCTATATAGACCTACGTATGTCCCTATACACAATATTAGCATTATATATTACTATATTGTACCATACCACTATAAAAAAGGTAAAAGTCTTCCCCTGACGATAAGTCCAGTTGTGACTGATTCTGGGGGTTCGTGCTCATCTCCATTTCTAAGCCAAAGAACCGGCATTGTCCGTAAACACCTCCAAGGTCATGTGGCCGGCATGACTGCATGGAGCGCCGTTACCTTCCCACCGAAGCAGTACCTATTGATCTACTCACATTTGCATGTTTTCGAACTGCTAGGTTGGCAGGAGCTGGAGCTACCAGCGGGTGCTCATTCCGCTCCCGGGATTTGAACCTGGGACCTTTCGGTCCGCCATATACTATATATACATAATATTATATATAATTTGAGGATTAATTTTGTAGGCTGATTCATCTGCCCACTCAACAATAGGATGCCTGGCCATAATTACTTGCACTTTATTGATTATTTTAGCCATGAAACTACCTTTCCCATGTGATGTCTTTTGCACTTTGGCCCAGATCTGTTTTTAGCCTCCCGTTTTTAATATTTTATGCAGTATATTGATTTTTATGACTGGTATTACTGATGTTGATGTCTTATTGATGTGAAAAATTGTTTTTACTGTTTTATTGCTGTGATTGTACTTTTATGTCGGGCATGGCCCCATGTAAGCCGCTCCGAGTCCCTCCAGGGAGATGGGGCGGGGTATAAAAATAAAGTTATTATTATTATTATATAATATACTATGCTGCAATATTATTAGTAATATTACATGTAACATACAATAGACAATTATTATATATTATTGTATTGTACTACAGTAGAGTCTCACTTATCCAACATAAACGGGCCGGCAGAATGTTGGATAAGCGAATATGTTGGATAATAAGGAGGGATTAAGGAAAAGCCTATTAAACATCAAATTAGGTTATGATTTTACAAATTAAGCACCAAAACATCATGTTATACAACAAATTTGACCAAAAATGTAGTTCAATACACAGTAATGCTATGTAGTAATTACTGTATTTACGAATTTAGCACCAAAATATCATCATATATTGAAAACATTGACTACAAAAATGTGTTGGATAATCCAGAACGTTGGATAAGCGAGACTCTACTGTATATTATTATACAATACACTAGCTGTGCCCGGCCACGCGTTGCTGTGGCGAAGTATGGTGGTATGGGAAATGAAGTATTGAGGAATTGGTGGTAGTTAAGGTAAAGGGTAAAGGTTTTCCCCTGACATTAAGTCCAGTCGTGTCTGACTCTGGGGGTTGGTGCTCATCTCCATTTCAAAGTCGAAGAGCCAGCATTGTCCGTAGACACCTCTAAGGTCATGTGACCGGCATGACTGCATTATATGGCAGTGTGGAGTCAAGATAATCCAGTTCAAAGCAGATAATATAAGATTCTAAATGGGTTATATAGCTGTGTGGAAGGGCCGTGAGTCTACACTGCCATATAATCCAGTGCAAATTAGATAATCTGTGGAAGAGGCCTAAGTGAAGCCTAACTCTGCCTGTCCCCTGGGCTGAGTCGGTTGCTAGGAGACCAAGTGGGTGGAGCTTAGCCTTCTAACTGGCAGCAATTGGATAAAAACAATTATTCCTCTCCCTCTAATTAGGACTTTATTTTTCTTTTCTTTTTGTTGTATCAACCTAGAGCCGTGGAAGATGGGTTGCGTTGTCAAATTTCGAGGTTGGGGGGCCTGTAGTTTTGTTGTTTTGTCCGCTGCCCTGATGCCATCACTCTTTTATATATATATAGATATAATAACAAGGTGTTTGAAAAAGAACTCCCTATTCACCATTTAAATTAAATAGTGAATAGGGAGTTCTTTTTCAAACACCCTGTACACTACCAGTATATTATACTAAGGCTTGAGACCAACATCATCTGGAAGGCCGGGCTGCCCATTCTGATCTAAAATGTCTGTGGTTGTAGGGTGCCTTCAATTTGTTGCCAACTGATGGCAACCCTAGGGCAAAATAATTTGCCTTTGTTTTTCTTCCCCTCAAGCTGAGAGAGTATATGGCTTTTCCCAGGTTGCCCTATGGGTTACCGTTCCAAACCAGCGGAGATTCGAACTCTGTCCCTCTAGAGCTGTAGTCCAGCGCTCTAACCACTACACCATGCTAACAATGAAGCGCGGGTGCATTCTTCCAACTTCTAAGAAAAGCAGACCACCTCCTGCTCGTCGTTCTGAGGCTGGTTCCATTCTGCCAAATTGCGCAGCCGCAGTTGAGAGCGAGCTGTGGTGGGCGGGGATTGGCGGGTGTCCTAGCAACGGAGAGAACCGCTCTGGGGCGGCTGCCTCCAAGGAGGGAGCTAGTAGTAGTACAGAGCCTGGCAAGCCTAGTGGTCGTAACCACTCCATCCTCCCTTTCCATCACAACTGGGCAGTGCCATCTTTGGGGCAAAAAGTAAAAAGGGGAAGGAGAGACAGACACAGAAACGGCTCTGATCACGAATGATGCTGGAGTCAATTTGTGTCACTGGTGAGTACAGCTCTTCTTTCTTGCCTCTCATCCCTCAAGGGGTTTTCTTTGGCCATTAGATTACAGGCCCCATCCCACTAAGGCCCCTTCCACACAGCCATATAACCCAGAATGTCTAGACAGATCATCCACAATATCTGCTTTGAACTGGGTTATCTGAGTCCATACTGCTATATAATCCAGTTTAAAGCAGATAATGTGGGGTTTTATAACCTGTGTGGAAGGGCCCTAGGCACCTTCTACACTCCCATATAATCCAGTTCAAATTTGGCTTCAGAAACTGGATTGTATGGCAGTGTAGATGGGGCCTCTAGAGTCATGCAGACCAAGTGTTTTGTTTTTCACTGTGTTAAACCCATCTGCCTCAATGACAGACATTAGTTGAGTGGATAATTTTGTTTCTTCCTGCCTGCTTCTTTTTTCTCTCCCTTATCATAATTATTATTATTACTATTACATTTATTTATATAATGTTTTTTTCTCACGAAGAGACCCAAAGGGATTAAAATACAGTAGAGTCTTGCTTATCCAAGCCTCACTTATCCAAGCCTCTGGATAATCCAAGCCATTTTTGTAGTCAATATTTTCAATATATTGTGATATTCTGGTGCTAAATTCGTAAATACAGTAATTACAACATAACATTACTGCGTATTGAATTACTTTTTCTGTCCAATTTGTTGTATAACATGATGTTTTGGTGCTTAATTTGTAAAATCATAACCTAATTTGATGTTTAATAGGCTTTTCCTTAGTCCCTCCTTATTATCCAAGATATTCGCTTATCCAAGCTTCTGCCAGCCCGTTTAGCTTGGATAAGTGAGACTCTACTGTAATACAATGCACAATTTAAAACCTGAAGCCTATAAAGACTAGAACCATGAGGAGAGGCAGGGAGCAAGTTATGATTATTATTATAGATTATTTTATATTGTAAACATTTAAATAGAACTAAACCTAGTATTATTTTTAAAATGAATAATTGAAGCTGTTAAAAGTGTTACAACTGTTTTAAAAGACACCACGGTGCTTATTATTATATTAACTTGGGTACTCAGCGATGTATTTTTTGTTTTTGGATATTATGAATGGACCCATTAGAATTTGCTGTAGATCCATTTATTATTTGTTTATTTCCAACATTTATACCCCGCTCTTCTCACCCAGGGGGACTCAGGGCGGCTTACAACAATTGGCAACATTTAATGCCAAGAACATAATAATAAAACAGTACATATCAATTAAAACTATAAAAATACATCATTAAAATACATTATACATATTTAATATGGCAAATCATTGTTCAAACAAAGAAGCAAATACTTAAGCTTAGATGGGGATTTGTTTTGAACTCCATCTTTCTCCTTTTTAATAGATGTTGATCAGGCACACAGCCAATACTTTTCTGATGTGTTACCAAGTTTTGTTGGGTACCATTAGTCTTTCTCCTTAACAGCCATTGACTTGGATCCCATTCCATGGTGATTCTTGTGACTGTCATAAGCTGTGAGAAATAACTGAAGCACTTTCCATGCTCCAAGCATGTAGCCTTTGGATGTGGGTGAAGCTACAGCAAATCCCATCATCCAAGGTCCATCCTCCCACAAACCTTACCAGGACATAAAGTGGGTCATTTGCGGGTCTGTGTGCCAAGTTTGATCTATATCCATGGCTGATGGGTTTTCAGTAGTTTCTGGATGTGGGTGAAAGTACTGCAAATCCCATTGTTCATTGCCCAGCCTCCCTCAAACCTCACTAGGACATAAAGTGAGTTGTGGGGGGAAGGGGAGTTGTGTGTCAAGTTTGGTCCATATCCTTGGCTAATGGGTTTTTAGTAGTTTCTGTGGGTGAAGTTACTGCAAACCCCATCATTCATGTCCCATCCTCCCCCAAACCTGATCTAGATGTAAAGTGGGTCATGGGGAGTCTGTGTGTCAAGTTTGATCCATATCCATGGCTGATGAGTTTTCAGTAGTTTCTGGATGTGGGTGAAGCTACTGCAAATCCTATCGTTCATTGCTCACTCTCCCTCAAACCTCAATAGGACATAAAGTGTGTCATGGGGGATCTGTGTCCCAAGTTTGATTGAGATCCATGGCTGATGAGGTTCGGGATTTGTGGTAATCTATGGAAGTTGGTGATGGTACAGCAAATCCCATCGTCCATGGTCCATCCTCCATCCTCCCCCAAACTTCAACAGGTTGTAAAGTGGGTCATGGGAGGGTCCGTGTCCCAAATTTGGTCCAGGTCCATCATTGGTGGGGGTCGCAGTGGTCTCTGGAAGTGGGAGCTAATAGGAAGTCTTTAAGAAACATATGCACACGCATACATACAAGCACTGACTTTTATTACTATTTATAGGTTTCTGGATGTGGGTGAAGGTACTGCAAATCCCATTGTTCATTACCCCACCTTATCTCTCCTGAAGGAGTAGATTCAGTGAAATCAATGGGAAATAGTCACAACTGAAATCTTTTGGGTTCCGTAATGGAATGAGAAGATGCCATTACAGCAACAATTATTTGTTCCTTTGGTCCCCAATGGTCTCCTGAGCCCCAAGTGTCTCTTGGCTTAATTAAAAATGTAGTTCAGTTGTGTTTAAAGCAGAGCGTCTACTCTAGACAGATCAACATTAGCCCTTTTTCCCCTTCCAAAACAGAGGATCTTTTTGTCTATGAAATCATTTTTGTAACATAAAACAAATGCTATTAAAGCAACTATTTTCTTTTTTCTAGTACAGTCTTAAGTTTGACAAAGAGATGGACTTACAAAACATTGTCTGTTGTATATTTGAAGGTGCATTTCTCCCTTTCTAGATTTGGGTTGCCAGGATTTATAGCTGGCCCTTCATAGTCGCAGATTCTGCATCCACAGATTCAATCATCAGTTTGAATTTCCCCCTACAAACCCTAGGAATGCCATTTTATTGTACCACTGTATAGTAGTAGTAGTAGTAGTAATAATAATAATAATAATAATAATAATAATAATAATAATAATAATTTTATTTCTTACCCGTCTCTCCTTGTGGCTCGAGATGGGTTACAACATTGCTAAACGCATATAGTTGTCTAAGACATTCTATAAAATACATATATTAAAACATACTTCTACAAAATACATACTAAAATATACAATATCAAGATTAAACATAAAACACAAATTTAAAATTCCTGATTCAAACTGGCTGGGACTTGAGCATCTATGAGTTTTAGTATCCACAGGGGTTTTTAAACCAAGCCTCAGTGGATACTAAGGTCCCATATGTAGCCATATTTCTTATGGTGTCATATGACCTCCAAGTTGCTGTTGTTGTTGTTGTTGTTGTTGTTTTCTCCATTAACATCCGTAGTATGGATTCATGTAGAATTAACTACATGCTCAATGATTCTGCTTTTAGGAAACCTCTTGTGCACTTTGTCCCTGACCGGTTTCATGCAGAGACATGAGAGAAGCCTTCCACAGGATGGTAAAACATCAAACATCCGGGCGTCCCCTGGGCAACATCTTTGCAGACAACCAATTCTTTCACACCAGAAGCGACTTGCAGTTTTTTAAGTCACTCCTGACACCAAAACAAAAACAAAACAAAACTTTCCTAGGTTTGTCACTGTTCCCCTTCAAAGTTCTGATCTTCTGAATTCTTGATTGTCCTCATCCATTTTAATAAAAAGTGGAGTTACAAAAATATTTTAAGCTGGTTTGATGTCTACTAATGTACAAGGTCTTTAAAGTAGTGTTGGAGCAAAAGTGAATTTTATGAGGAGTTTTGTGAATGGGGAAAATAGATGGGAGGAGAGAGAGAGAAAAGAGCGAAGAATGAAGGAATTGGGTATAGATAAGCATTGCTGAGCACGAGGACAGAGGTTTGGGTGAGAGGTAAAAAGAGAGATCAAATTGGCCTGACAGAGAAGAGAGGAGGGAAAAATGCACCAAAGATGGTTTAGAAAAAGATTGTTTTGTTTTGGAACAAAGAGGGACAAGATGTTTAGGAACAAGAGAGATACAAGGACGCTGAATTGAAGGATAAAGCTGAGAGGGAAAAATACAGAAAGGAAAGAGAGGAAAAAGGAACTTTTATTATATGTATGCGTGTTTGCATCAATCTGAGACTATAAAATCCATGATGCAGGAACAGTCAAACATGGCACCATCTTGGCACTTTCTTGGCTTGATTTGATTATAACCACCCCTTAGTTCTTCAGCAGAATTTAACTATTGTATTTTAATCTCCTCGTTTCTAGTCTCTAATTAGGAATAGGGACTAGAACTATTTGGGCACTGAACCTCAACAGTACATATAAATAAGAGGCAGCGTATGTATTTTCGAAGGCTTTCATGGTCGGAATCACTGGGTTGCTGTGAGTTTTCCGGGCTGTATGGCCATGTTCCATAAGCATTTTCCTCAGAGGTTGTGAGGTATGAGGGGCAGCATATTTACTCATTGTATTTTTCTTTATTTCATACAGAAAAACTCCACTGGCCTCAGCAAGAGCTTTCCAAGAAAACAGTATTGAGTCCTGAAGAACACCAGTCAATCCTTAAAAATGAAAACAACAGCACTCAGCACATATCCCGGCCTCGAATTCTTAAGGACACATTCACCACAGGGACTAGTAGTTATAATGTCATCTTGCAGAGCAAAGAGGAGAAAAAGCACCTTTTCCAGAAGCATCCATCAACTTGCTACAAAAGACTGCGGAAATCCACAAAACCAATTAGTGGTTCCCGGAGCAATGAACGTCACAAGGCCCCTGTGCCTTTATTCAGAAATGGGTGGTGTTGCCTCAATAAACAGGCTTCTCTTTTTATCACCAGCCCAGTACCTAGCAGTGTCAAGTTAACGCACAGCATTTCTGTGGCAGGAAGCAGCATAGGATTGCAAAGTCAAGCCAAAACCAAGGCGAAAAGGCATTCCTTCACCAACCTGACGAAGCCAAAGCCGTTGCAGATGTCCAAAAGCTGTTTAAAAGAAGGAGACCCAGCTGGAAGGAAGTTCTGTATTCTCACTGCCATCAAGCCTTCCAATGTGGAGAGGGAGAAGATGAAGTTTTTCAGTTCAGATTTTATCTACAACCCCCAGTTTGAGTATGCAAGTTCTACTCTGTCAAATGTGCTAGCAAAGTACAGTCAAGCATCTAACAGATTTCTGAAGCAGGTAAAGGTAGTTTTGCCATGTATACTACTTGGACATCTCTTGCCATGCCTCCCAGTACCTTTTTTTTCTGTTTTTTCTTCTTGAGTTTGGATCTATTGTCTTTGAACCTATCTCCTTTCAATCTGCTTGCTACCTCCAACCCCAAATTAGCATTTATCTTATTGATCATCACATACCTTGAAAACTTTGCACTCAGCTATGTACCTAAAGTCATCTTTGGTGCAGAGGTATTCCTCTAGTTTTCCCATTTCTCTTTTCTATCACACCTAAGTTGCCTATTTCTAATCCTATTCGTTCTCTGTAGAAGATAGAGGAAATAAAAGGAGGGATATTATAGGCCTGCAGAACCTGTGGCCCTCAAGGTGTTTTGGGCTTCAGCTTCCAGAACTCCTGACCATTCAGTATAGATAATCATTGACCATTGGCCAAGCTGGCCAGGGCTTCTGGGAGTTAGAGTCCCAAAACAATTGCATTTGAGCCTGAAGAATTTCCCTCCTGTCTGGTGGCAGAAAGATGAACCCTCAGTAAGCCTAGGAAGTTTTGTTCAAAGATCCAAATATGAGAACTAGTATATGACTCCTAACAGTCCTCTGAAGAATCCTGGCAACTATAGTCCAAAAAGTAACTTTACCATCTCTATTTTCCTCTAATCTCTGCTTGCAGAGTGCATACACAGAGTGTTCTGCCATTTCAATCTCCTGCAAGCATTTCTTCTATCTAAATGGAAAAGGGGGACATTGTTTGAAAACACTGGCTTTGGGCTAGATAGAACACTCAGCAGGAATAGTGGCATATCATATTAAAAGTGGCAGAAAACCCAATACATAAAACCAATCATTCCTTGTGTTTTCTTGCTCACAGTTGTGATTGAATGACATGAATTGCATCTGCACTATGTAATTAATGCACATTGACACCACTTTAACTTCCATTGTTTTGAGTCTTAGAAGTAAGAATGGTTTCCATTGAAGGGCTTTTGTTCACATGAATTATATAATACACTTGGATTTGGGGTAATTGAAAGCTAGCACAGGAAAAACAGCAATATGCTTTAAATGTGCATTCAGAGTATATATCTCTCCCCCCTACCCTGTCTGGTTACTTTTGATCAATTCTTTTTAATGGTTGAAATCAACATTTTAGGTTAGAGGACAAAAAGAGAAATAAATGGGCCATTTTCATACCAGGTTTTAAAAATATTTTAAAATGATAGTACATTGTGCTACTTATGAAGTTACAACAGTCTAATTAATATGTAAAATATAGTATTGATGTCAGTTTGAGGCATGAGCATGTTGCAATTGGCCAGTTTGATTTGCATTGAATAGCATTGCAGCTTAAAGCCTGGCTGCTTCCTGTCTGGGGAAACCTTTGTTGGGAGGTCTTAACTGGCCCTGATTGTTTCTTGTCTGGATTTCCTCTGTCTTCAGTCAGGCCAGTTAACACCTCCCAACAAAGGATTCCCCCAGGCAGGAAGCAGCCAGGCTTTGAAGCTGCAAGGCTATTCAGTGCTAATCAAGCTGGCCAGTTGCAACATTCACACTTGCCTCAAGCAGACAAGAGCTCTTTCTCCCACCCTGAACATTCCACAGATATATAAACCCCACTTGTCTAGTTTCCAACAGACCTCACAACCTCTGAGGATGCCTGTCATAGATGCGGGTGAAATGTCAGGAGAGAATGCTTCTGGAACATGGCCCTATAGCCAGGAAAACTTACAGCAACCCAGTGATTCTGGCCGTGAAAGCTTTCAACAACACATAGGATTGATGATGCAAAGGAATTAGAGAAAGAAACAATATGGTTTTTGCTTGCCCTGCAGTCACAGTGAATACACTAACATGCATTGATTTGTGGTTGCTGCCTAATTAACCTTGGAGACTTCTACATAATGTATTTTGTTCATTTAGGCAGTGGGCTGAGTTTGTGATTGTCACAGAGACGGGTAGAAAGCAAGCTTGGGCGTGCTGTGATCAATTATTGTTTAGCTATTGACATATTTCCAGGTTCAAGGTCTGTAGTCCTGTGATTTCTAAGCCACAACTGTCATAGGTGTGGACCCAGTTTTAGGCACACATGCCCCCGGGTTGGGGAAAGTTGTAGAAAGCAGCTTGTCTTGTTTCTAATCCCCATAGTTAGAAATTAGATGTGATTAGAGTTTCAGCTTTCAATCAACATACGTGTTCCTGTTTCAGTGGAAGGATAGGTATGATTAGATTGGCAACCTTCAAGTGAGAGCTTTGGTCTTGCATTAGTTGACTTTGTCATTCGCTTCAATGGAAAGAACAGATCCACAAATGCCATTCTCCACTGAAGTGAATGGGAAGGCTTTTCTTCATAGAGGACTTTGAAGTGGGGCCTCATAGCCAGTTTGAGGTGGAGCCACCAACTCTACAGTTAGCAGGTCCTTACTTCTACTGCATCTTCTGCTGCATAGGCTGCTACACAGTAGTAAGGGCCACACTCAATCTTCACAGCAAGATACATAATGGGAGCCTTCTTTTCAAGCAGAATCTTGCCTTTGTGTACCTTATCATAAAGATCGAATCTGGCAAATCCAGACAAGGTGGGAGAAGATTTTACAGACCATATAGTACTCAATTGTTTTCTAGGTAGACCAGTGAATTCCCATATTCCACACAGACAGCAGCAAACTTTAAAAGATTTCCTCACAAAGCTGGTACAATCAGAATAGATGTGGTGTTAAACAGATCTGCTTCTGTGATGTCTGCCTTGGCATAAGCTATTAAGATTTCATGAGATGCCAGTGGAAATCATGCTTCTAGTTCCTCTGACTTGGAAAACAAACCCCCAGCTGCTTTTGTTTTCTCTCTTATGCTTTCCCCTTGCCCTTTGGTGCTCTAAAACAAAAAGGACATGGAGTGACGAAAAGGATTATGCGAGAAGATAAAATATTAAAGAGAACAGCCTGTTTAAATGAACCAAGTGATAGTTCAGAAGAAACCAGATCTGTGTGATGAGTAATGGCTGACTAATACGCTCACTATGGAAACTGAAATGCTGTCATTCTGAATTATTTAGTGCACATTTTCCACCTCTACACTAGACAACATATTTTCTTTTAAGTTTCTAGAGTCTAGGCCACACTTCAAAGTCCTTCTTTACAAAGGATAGTCCTTTTTAAAAAAATTGTGGTTCAGCCAGATGAAGATAAGGGGATTGGGGTTTCAGAGCCTGGGAGAGTGATAGAAGGTTCTTTAGATGAGGAGAAGGAGGGGATTTCAGAGCAAGATTCTGTTTCTGAGACTGTTTGAAAGTGGAACTGTTTTGGAGTCCGGGAGACAGGGAGAAGACCTTTCACCCATAAGGAGCTTAGCAACTCTTGATAAAGACCTGACAGACCAAGATATCTTGTCCGAGGGAACAGGTGGGTTAGACAGGGATACCAGGCTGCATCTGAGTGGGAAAATCATTAGGTGCAGGAAATCCAAAAGAATCCATGAGAAAGAAGTGCAGAGAAAGGAACCTCAAGGTCAAAGAAATGCTTTCATGTTTTGCAGCCCTTAAATCAGAGAGCGTCTCGTTGAGATTTTAGTTCAGGCAACACTGCTGAATAGTAAGGATATTTTACTTCCTGGGAGTTTTGATTCATGTTTTAAGAAGTTCTTACAGCCTTGGTTTTTCTTGATTCATGTTCATCTTTTGATTCTTGTTTTACTTGAATTATGCTCATGTTATGATTCTTGTTTTCCTGTTTTCCATTTGGATTATTTGGATTATTGCCTTTGAAGTGTTTTCACAAAAATAAGATACTGTCTTATATTTATTTTTCCTTAAGAAGACACACTATGGCTTATTTTCAAGAGATGTCTTATTTTTATTAAGTACTAGCTTGGGGACCCGGCGATGCCCGGGTCATTTGAGAATGGTATTATTTGTCTTTTAATGTTATGTATTCTGTTTGGAGTGGGTAAACTACAATTCCTAGAATTGTGTGGTGCAGTACTCTGTGGATGGGGGTGAACTACTGCAATTTCCAGATTCCTGGGGTAATTGTCCCGAAATATCTATCAGTATTCACAGCAGGCAATATTCAGTCTTTGTGCCAAGTTCGGTCTGTGTGCCAAGTCTAGATTCGTCATTGGCTGGGTTCAGTGGTCTTTGGATGGAGGTGAACTACAACTCCTAAAATCAAGGCCCCTTCCCACAAATACCTGCAGTATGTTCAGTAGGTCATGAGGCTTCTCTGTGTGAAGTGTGCTCCTAGTGCATTGTCAGTGGGGGTCATAGAATCATAGAATCATAGAATCATAGAATAGTAGAGTTGGAAGAGACCTCATGGGCCATCTAGTCCAACCCCCTGCCAAGAAGCAGGAAATCGCATTCAAAGCACCCCCGACAGATGGCCATCCACCTCTGTTTAAAAGCCTCCAAAGAAGGAGCCTCCACCACAGTCCAGGGGAGAGAGTTCCACTGCCGAACAGCCCTCACTGTGAGGAAGTTCTTCCTAATGTTCAGGTGGAATCTCCTTTCCTGTAGTTTGAAGCCATTGTTCCGTGTCCTAGTCTGCAGGGCAGCAGAAAACAAGCTTGCTCCCTCCTCCCTATGGCTTCCCCTCACATATTTGTACATGGCTATCATGTCTCCTCTCAGCCTTCTCTTCTGCAGGCTAAACATGCCCAGTTCTTTAAGCCTCTCCTCATAGGGCTTGTTCTCCAGACCTTTGATCATTTTAGTTGCCCTCCTCTGGACGCTCTCCAGCTTGTCAACATCTCCCTTCAACTGTGGTGCCCAGAATTGGACACAGTATTCCAGGTGTGGTCTGACCAAGGCAGAGTAGAGGGGGAGCATGACTTCTCTGGATCTAGACGCTATTCCCCTATTGATGCAGGCCAAAATCCCGTTGGCTTTCTTAGCAGCCGCATCACATTGCTGGCTCATGTTTAGCTTGTTGTCCACAAGGACTCCAAGATCTTTTTCACATGTACTGCTGTCTAGCCAGGTGTCCCCCATTCTGTATCTTTGATTTCCATTTTTTCTGCCGAAGTGAAGTATCTTGCATTTGTCCCTGTTGAACTTCATTTTGTTAGTTTCGGCCCATCTCTCTAGTCTGTCAAGATCGTTTTGAATTCTGCTCCTTTCTTCTGGAGTGTTGGCTATCCCTCCCAGTTTGGTGTCATCTGCAAACTTGATGATCGTGCCTTCTAACCCTTCGTCTAAGTCATTAATAAAGATGTTGAACAGAACCGGGCCCAGGACAGAACCCTGTGGCACTCCACTCGTGACTTCTTTCCAAGATGAAGACGACGCATTGGTGAGCACCCTTTGGGTTCGTTCGCTTAGCCAATTACAGATCCACCTAACCGTAGTTTTGTCTAGCCCACATTTTACTAGTTTGTTTGCCAGAAGGTTGTGAGGGACTTTGTCGAAGGCCTTACTGAAATCCAGGTACGCTACATCTACGGCATTCCCTGTATCGACCCAACTCGTAACTCTGTCGAAAAAAGAGATCAGATTAGTCTGGTCAGTGTTTATCTGGTTCCAGGTGAACTATAACTCCCTTTTCCCCAAACATGTCCAATATGTTGTATTGGTTATGGGGGCTCTGTGTGCCAAATGTGATGCTCATTCATTGCAAGTGAACTATAAATCCTAGTACCTACTACTCCTGAACTTCCAGTCCAGTTCCCCTCCAAACCCACCAGTAGTCAAATCTGTAGGTGAACTATAACTCCTGTATATTCCCCAGTAGGAGTGACAGTGCTCTGACTTGATGCAGGGTGAACTACAACTTCCACCATGTGGAGTCAATCCCTAAACTCCTCCAGTAAGTTTAGTTGCAGGTCAGTTCTGCTCTGTTTGTTCTGCAGAGAGATTGGAAAGGGAAGGGCAGTGGGCGGGGCCATGCAAATTCCACAGCAATGGAGAACCCTGGGATGCCTGCCTGTGGTGGAAGAAAAAGCAAAATCTAGGAGGAAATTGTCCCCAAATGAAAGCATTCCTTGGGTGGTGGGCTGTAGTGTTTGGGAAGGACATTGGCAGGGGTTGGGCTGCATTTTTATGGCACTCGCTGTAACGACAATGTCAGTGGAAAAGAGTGACTTGCTAGATTTTTAACCCTGGGAAGTATAGTCTGTTTGTGGAGGCTGGAGGCTGTCTGTGTGAGCAGACATCCGTGCCACATACACACATATGGGTTTTCACATTTATTATGGATTTAGATATAGATATAGATATAGATAGATAGATTAGATTTAGATAGATAGATAGATAGATTAGATTTAGATTAGATAGATTAGATTAGATGGATTATTGTAGTTCATTGGCAGAAACAAGAACCATGACCTCCAATTGGAAGTTGTAGACTGTTTAACTTCTTATATCTCCTATGCTTTTATTGCTTGTACAGGCCATCAATATTATGGAACTGACTTTGGAAAAATATGGAAGCTATGAAAATTTTGAGCAAGCTACTGGAGGAAGCCTGCTGCCCAGAAGTCGTATCTGGAATCATGTCCGGAAATATATGGTGAAAGAAGGCTGCCTCGGCGAGGTTGGACTACTGATTGGAACATCTCAGGCTATAGCAGCAAAGCTTCCTATACATTCCCCATTACATCCTTTAATACATCTTAACATTGATTGCTAATAGGAAAACACTTCTCTTGCTGCAGATGTCAAGTAGCATTTCAAAAAAGTTGTGGTCATGACACATTTGGGTCCTTTTTAGAATAGTGGTTCTCAACCTGGAGTCCCCAGATGTTTTTGGCCCACAACTCCCAGAAATCCCAGCCAGTTTACCAGCTGTTAGGATTTCTGGGAGTTGAAGGTCAAAAACTTCTGGGGACCCTAGGCTGAGAACAACAGCTTTAAAAGAAGGCCCTATTTAGTGTTTTCATGCTGGGACATGACAGAATAGGGATAATAAATGGGAGAAATGTTTGATAGTAGCATGCTTGAGCAAGGGATGGACTGAGATAGATGTTATAGCCTGGGACATTTTAAAACTAGTGTATAGCATTCCTACGAATTTCAGTTTACATATGAGTAGAATGCATACCAGGGCCTTCTTGCTTGATGGCTTGAGAAGCGATATGAAAAAAATCTACTGTATAGCCTACTGCAAAGTAGTTTGGAAATGCTTAATGTGTGGTTTGGGCAGCATGCTTCTGTCCTATAGGAACATAAGAAAGGAAGTTTGAGACAATTCCCACATGAAAAATGAAATAGAGGAAATGAAATATTTGAGGGAGGAGATAAGTAGCAAGTATACAGAAATGAGAATGTCTAAACCTTTAAAATCTCACATCTCTGTCTTTCTTCAGATTGCAGTTCATCTCTCTGAAGACTTGCTTTCTCGGGCCTCAATGACAGTGGTGAATGGCCGCCCTACTCTTACTATCAATGTTTCCACTGCACGAGAGCATTGGTTGGAAGGAATGCTGAGGCATGAAATAGGTACCCAAATAATGTGACTGCCTATTCTACAGGGTGTTTCAAAATGAGGGGCCCAGTTTCAAAGCAGTTTGTGTCACGATGACAACATGCCACATTTACACAAAAAGTTACAAAAATGTTTAATGAGTTATTGTTATCAAATTGTTTTAACCATTTTGAGCCAGAATCAAATCTAAAAAATAATTCTGCAAATGGAGGATATCTCCTTAGCCCTTATGTTGTGGGGGTCTGCCATCTTGTAAATGACTGAGGCTAGGGGGCATTTGTGTGCTGGGAGAGTCATCAAACAGTAATAATTGGAAATTCTATGCCCTACTCTTTCATATGGTAAAAGTTTCATTCATGGGCAGTTATGATCGCAGAGATACAGCGATTGGAAATTGGGTCCATAATTTTAAATCATTCTGTATATTAATATAAAATATTATTAATTATGTGCCATACTAACAAAGGTGCAGTTGGATATTGTGTTCTCTGATAGAATATGTGTGACATGCCAAGATTCGGGATGCTGCCCATGTGTCCTAAGGAGGAAGCAAGTTCTTTAGCTTGGGAAACTGGAACCTGTAGCTGGCATTTAAGGAAGCATTTTCGCAAATGAGAGCCTGTGGCTACATATCAATAAGAAGGTAGTAGAAACGCACAGGCCTGGATTTTAAGTTAATTTCAGGACCAAGCTGGGACTCCCTTGTGGCCGAATAGGTGTTGTAATAGGTATTTCAAAGCTTCTTATGAGATCAAGCTATGCTGGTATAAGAAAGAAGCAGATAGGGCTAGAATGGCAAGAGACAAGATTGCAGAAAATAAGCTCTCCTGTTGCCATTATAATAAATTAATCTTCTCATATCACAATCTTGTGTTTGTTTCATAAGGAAGGCTTGTGGGCCAAGTAGTCAAACCAAATGCTATACCAGTGGTTTAGTGCCAATGCATCACTCCGACTGTTTTAATTCCTTCTCCTGCTTCAAAGGAGGATCCAACATTTGAAATAAACCTGTTGAGGGAATAATATTGGGAAAAGATTTTCAGGAGGTAATAAGTAAGTGCAAAAAAGCTACGTTAACATAGAATCATAGAATCATAGAATAGTAGAGTTGGAAGAGACCACATGGGCCATCCAGTCCAACCCCCTGCTAAGAAGCAGGAAATCGCATTCAAAGCACCCCCGACAGATGGCCATCCAGCCTCTGCTTAAAAGCCTCCAAAGAAGGAGCCTCCACCACGGCCCCGGGGAGAGAGTTCCACTGTCGAACAGCTCTCACAGTGAGGAAGTTCTTCCTGATGTTCAAGTGGAATCTCCTTTCCTGTAGTTTGAAGCCATTGTTCCGTGTCCTAGTCTGCAGGGCAGCAGAAAACAAGCTTGCTCCCTCCTCCCTTTGACTTCCCTTCACGTATTTGTACATGGCTATCATGTCTCCTCTCAGCCTTCTCTTCTGCAGGCTAAACATGCCCAGATCTTTAAGCCGCTCCTCATAGGGCTTGTTCTCCAGACCCTTAATCATTTTAGTCATAGAATCATAGAATCATAGAATAGTAGAGTTGGAAGAGACCACATGGGCCATCTAGTCCAACCCCCTGCTAAGAAGCAGGAAATCGCATTCAAAGCACCCCCGACAGATGGCCATCCAGCCTCTGCTTAAAAGCCTCCAAGGAAGGAGCCTCCACCACGGCCCCGGGGAGAGAGTTCCACTGTCGAACAGCTCTCACAGTGAGGAAGTTCTTCCTGATGTTCAGGTGGAATCTCCTTTCCTGTAGTTTGAAGCCATTGTTCCATGTCCTAGTCTGCAGGGCAGCAGAAAACAAGCTTGCTCCCTCTTCCCTATGACTTCCCTTCACATATTTGTACATGGCTATCATGTCTCCTCTCAGCCTTCTCTTCTGCAGGCTAAACATGCCCAGCTCTTTAAGCCGCTCCTCATAGGGCTTGTTCTCCAGACCCTTAATCATTTTAGTCGCCCTCCTCTGGACGTTTTCCAGCTTGTCAACATCTCCCTTCAACTGTGGTGCCCAAAATTGGACACAGTATTCCAGGTGTGGTCTGACCAAGGCAGAATAGAGGGGGAGCATAACTTCCCTGGATCTAGACGCTATTCCCCTATTGATGCAGGCCAGAATCCCATTGGCTTTTTTAGCAGCCGCATCACATTGTTGGCTCATGTTTAACTTGTTGTCCACGAGGACTCCAAGGTCTTTTTCGCACACACTGCTGTCAAGCCAGGCGTCCCCCATTCTGTATCTTTGATTTCCATTTTTTCTGCCGAAGTGAAGTATCTTGCATTTGTCCCTGTTGAACTTCATTTTGTTAGTTTCGGCCCATCTCTCTAGTCTGTCAAGATCGTTTTGAATTCTGCTCCTGTCTTCTGGAGTGTTAGCTATCCCAGTTTTTTGTCGTCTGCAAACTTGATGATCGTGCCTTCTAACCCTTCGTCTAAGTCGTTAATAAAGATGTTGAACAGAACCGGGCCCAGGACGGAGCCCTGCGGCACTTCACTTGTCACTTCTTTCCATGATGAAGACGACGCATTGGTGAGCACCCTTTGGGTTCGTTCGCTTAGCCAATTACAGATCCACCTAACCGTAGTTTTGTCTAGCCCACATTTTACTAGTTTGTTTGCCAGAAGGTCGTGGGGGACTTTGTCGAAGGCCTTACTGAAATCCAGGTACGCTACATCCACGGCATTCCCTGTATCGACCCAACTCGTAACTCTATCGAAAAAAGAGATCAGATTAGTCTGGCATGACTTGTTTTTGGTAAATCCGTGTTGACTATTAGCAATGACCGCATTTGTTTCTAAGTGTTCGCAGACCACTTCCTTAATGATCTTTTCCAGAATTTTGCCTGGCATTGATGTGAGGCTGACCGGACAGTAATTGTTTGGGTCGTTCTTTTTTCCCTTCTTGAAGATAGGGACCACATTCGCCCTCCTCCAATCTGCTGGGACTTCTCCCGTTCTCCAAGAACTCTCGAAGATAATTGCCAGTGGTTCTGAAATAACTTCCGCTAGTTCCTTCAGTACTCTTGGATGTAGCTGGTCTGGCCCTGGGGACTTGAATTCGTTTAGAGTGGCCAGGTGTTCCTGGGCAACTTGTTTCCCTATTTGGGGTTGGATTTCCCCCAATCCTTCGTCCATTCCATGTTGCTGAGGTTGAAGATGGCTTTCTTTTTGTGAGAAGACCGAGGCAAAGAAGGCATTAAGTAGTTCTGCCTTTTCCCTGTCCCCTGTCGCCATCACCCCATCTTCTCCTTGCAATGGCCCTATCGCCTCCTTTTTCTTCCTTTTTCTACCAACGTAAGCAAAAAAGCCTTTTTTGTTGTTTTTTATGTCCCTGGCAAGCCTGAGCTCATTTTGCGCTTTAGCCTTGTGAACCTTTTCCCTACAGGTGTTGGCTATACGTTTGAATTCTTTTTGAGTCCCGGTTCCCTTGATTCTTATCCAGATGCTTTCAAGCTGGTTTCCCGGATTACAGTCTTGCATTTCTTCTGCAACGTAACTGTTTTTGACATATAAAGCTACCCCCCCCTCCTCTCCCCTTTGTTCTATTTCTGTGAAAGAGGTTATAGCCCTCAATGGTTAAATTCCAGTGATGGGAGTCATCCCACCAGGTTTCAGTGATGCCTATGACATCGTATGTGTGGTGCTGTGCTAGGAGTTGGAGTTCGTCTTGCTTATTTCCCATGCTCTGAGCATTAGTGTAAAGACATGTAAGCCCCTGTGACCTCCCCTCGAACTGTTTATTTGGGATTATTGTGCTCTCTGTACTTGGTCCTTGCTGTGTTTGTGCAGCCCTCCGTTTAGCCTTTTGGCGGTTCCCTGTGGTCGTGGGTAATATAGTGTTCGCCAGGCTGTTGTTCCCCTCCCCCAGTGGATCTAGTTTAAAGTGCGCCTGATGAGGTTTGTGAGTCTGTGTGCAAAAAGATGTTTTCCTACTTGTGTGAGATGCACCCCATCGCTTGCCAGTAGTCCATCCTCTTGGAAGAGTAGACCATGGTCAAGGAAGCCAAAATGCTCCTCTTGACACCATTTTCTGAGCCAGTTATTGACCTGTACTATTTTTCCGGCCCTTGTAGAGCCGTTTGCACATGTGGTGCAAACACATGCACATCCTGCTGTTCTGCTTCATCTGCCTCTTTATGAATACAGTAACCACAAATGTGTGATTGGAAACCTGTTTTTGCCAAGGAAATGTAATTCTGCCCTTCCTTGCAGGGAAAAAGGAGCCAACATAAATAATAGTAGTAATAATAACATTAATATTAACAAAAATGTTATTGTTACCCTTCTATCCTAACAACTCGAGATGGAGTACAATAAAATCAAAACATATGAACATAAAATACATAGATAAAAATTCACAGTTATAAAAACATACACCAAATACAGGGTAGAAAAATCAGCATATAGTGGCAAGAGAATACATATTCAAAACTCATGATTCAAAGTTGACCAGGTATGCCTGCCAGAAGACAAGGGTCTTTAATTCTGTTTTAAATTCTAACAGTTCATTAATAGTCGAAGTTCTTCTGGCAGGCCATTCCACAGTCGTCGGGCAGCTGATGAAAAGTTCCTATAGGTGAATGTCGCCAGTCAGGTTCTGGCTAGTTGAAGTACTGTATATACTTGAGTATTATCTGACCCGAATATAAGCTGAGTGACCTAATTTTAACACAAAAAACTGGGAAAACTTATTGACTCGAGTATAAGATGAGGGTGGGAAATGCAGCAGCTACTGGTAAATTTCAAAAATAAGAAATAAAAATAGATACCAATAAAATTACATTAATTGAGGCATCAGTAGGTTAAATGTCTTTAAATATTTAGAAAGTATATTACGTTTTGGAATTAAAAATTAACGAAGTATAGGATAAAATATTTATTATATGCAGTTAAAAGCTATACTTCAATAGTACCTTTAAACATAGTCCCCATTCAAAATTAGGCCCTTTTCAGAACTATTAATGAGTTTACAAGGTTCCTACCCTCTGCAGTTTCCCGCCACGTCCTAAAACTCAGCCAGCTGAAGAATGAACGCAGGAGGGAGGAGCAAGCAAAACACCCGCTCTCACTTCTTTTGCAAGATCTCAAGAATCAAAACATTGAGCCTTTCCCTTCCTGTCAGCTCAAGGAAAAGGCGTGGGTTTATCTCTCCTCGCAAGAAGGAGCAGCCAGAATCGGCCAGGACTGTGGCTGCTTTTCCTCGGAGGCTACACTGCTTTCCTCCATACTCGGGTTTACCTCTCCTTCTGAGGAAAAGCAGCCAAGAAGCCCTGAAAGCCCTTGAAGTATGGCTTTTAACTGCATATAATAAATATTTTATCCTATACTTCGTTATTTTTTAATTCCAAAATGTAATATATTTTCTGGACAGCCCTCATACATAAAACTGTAACTTAAGATAAGACTTTAATAAGATAAGACTGTCCAATTCTGAGTCCCATCCATGATTTGATGGGATTTGAAATGAATAAATAATAATAATAATACCTATATACTTGAGTATAAGCCAACCCGAATATAAGCCAGCCAGGACCCTCGCTCGAGTATAAGCTGAGGGGGGCTTTTTCAGCCCTAAAAAAGGGTTGAAAAACACAGCTCATACTCAAATATATATGGTAAGCATCGCCCAGAGGACCTCATTGTCTTAAGGGACAGATTGTGCAGGAGAAGGCGATCCTGTAGGTAACCTGGACCCAAAGCATGTAGGGCTTTAAAGGTCAAAACCAACACTTTGCCCGGAAATTCGTTGGCAACTAGTGGAGTGACTTTAATATGGGTGTAATGTGCTCACTCCTAGATGTTCCAATGTAAAGTTTGGCCCTCTCAGCTAGCTGTGTCCTGATCTGGCACTTGAGAGCCTGCTACCAAGTATTTGCTCCTCCTGCCCTTACTGTGTCCAAGGAAGAAGCAGGAGGAGTAATGATTAGTTGATGGGTATGGTGCTGAGTAGAAAAGCTCCACCTAGTACATTGCCTGGGGAATCAATGGTGTCACTGGGTGTGAGCACGTTATTGGACTGACTTAAAAGTTCATCATCATGGTAGAGATACCCCAGAAAAAGGATATTACCTAAAATGCCATGCCTCTAACTACTAAATGTTTTCCATGAAGTTTCTTGCATCATTTTCCATATCCCCCAACATACTGATATTGCATGTTTTGGTTTTTTTTTTTTTAATTGCAGGAACTCATTATCTGAGAGGCATTAACAACAATAGCCAGCTGTGGAGCAACTGGAATGGACGTAAAAAGCATGGGTTAAAACCAATTAACCCCACTGAGGAAGGCCTGGCAAGCCTCCACAGTGTTCTTTTTCGAAAGGATCCATTCTTATGGAGGGCTGCCCTCCTGTATTACACTGTCTATCAAGCCAGTCAAATGTCCTTCCGGGAGTTGTTTCGGGATATCGGTAAATTTGTCACGGACCCCAATACAAGGTGGGACTATTGTGTTCGAGCCAAGAGGGGCTGGACTGACACTTCCCAACCCGGTAAGGCATTTGTATTTTTGTTAGGTTCAGCTCAAATATCTTCTTTTAAGCCTTAAGATCAAGCTCAAGAAACAAAACACATTAGGAAAAAAAATATCCTTGCAAGCCTTGAAAGGGGAAATAATTTTTTAAAAAGTGAAAGGGACAGCATCCTGGTTGGATATGTAGTAGACAGAAATGATACAGATGATTCAGAAGTATGAAGAGGATTAAATTGTATTATTATTATTACTATTATTATTATTTTATTGAGAAATGTTGATTATCGGCCTTCTTTAATATTTATGATCAAGCTCTTGTCTTAGATGCCACTAAAGGAGTTCCTAAGATATTAGAACTTCAATAAGATAAGACTGTCCAACTCTGATTACCTATATACTCAAGTATAAGCCAACCCAAATATAAATAGGCCAGGACCCTCACTCGAGTATAAGCCAAAGGGGGCTTTTTCAGCCATAAAAAGGGGTGATGAACTTGGCTTGTACTCGAGTATATATGGTACATTTGAATGTGGAGAAATATGTTGATCTCCTAATATGCATCCTGACCCTAAATGTATTTAGATAAAAATGAATCCCACTGAGTTCAATAACAAGTAGTCTGGGTAAGTGTGTTTTAGTTTTAAAACACAATTCTTTGCATAACCTTCAGAGTGAGTTTAAATCTGTATTTTATCTGTGTATTTTTGTTATATGCACCTTAATAGTGGGTTGTTGTATGTTTTCCAGGCAGTATGGCCATGTTCCAGAAGTATTCTCTCCTGTCGTTTCGCCCACATCTATGGCAGGCATCCTCAGAGGTTGTGAGATAGGGTTGTGAAACATCAGGAGAGAATACTTCTAGAACGTGGCCATACAGCCCGGAAAACATACAACACTTTAATAGTGTTATCTCTTTGTTTTAACCATGTTGTACCCCACCTCGAGCCACAAGGAGAGGCGGGAAATAAATATATGATGATGATGATGATGATGATGAAGCAATTCCCTAAGTAGTTGTATGTTTTCCGGGCTATATGGCCATGTTCTAGAAGTATTCTCTCCTGACGTTTCACCCACATCTATGGCAGGCATCCTCAGAGGTTGTGAGGTAGGGTTGTGAAACGTCAGGAGAGAATATTTCTAGAACATGGCCATACAGCCCGGAAAACATACAACAACCCTGTGATCCTGGCCATGAAAGCCTTCGACAACACAATTCCCTAAGTGTGCATAGTATTGGAGCATTATCCTGTGCGTTCTTTTAAAATAAGTAAGGTTGGTTGATTTTTTTTATCGTGTCAGAAGCGACCTGAAAACATAACTACAAGTCGCTTCTCGTGTGAGAGAATTGGCCGTATACAAAGACGTTGCCCAGGGAACGCCCGGATGTATTACCATCCTGTGGGAGGCTTCTTTCTTGTCCCTGCATAGGAAGCTGAGGCTAACACATGGGAGCTCACCTCGTCTCGCGAATTTGAATCACTGACCTTCAGTCAGCAGTTCATCTGGCACAAGGGATTAATCCCTTGTGCCTCCGTGGCTCAGTTGGTGAATTCACCTGGATTTTGATAATGTCAATTATAATTCAGTTTTTGTAATATACGTTTTAGAAATCATCCTGGGATACTATATAATTTTTGTGCACAGACTTACATGAGTAAATGCTTTGCTTTTTATAAAACATGAGGTTACCGCACTAAATCCAATTCTTTTAGGTTGCTTCAGTAAAGATCAGGTCTACTTGGATGGCATCCTTCGGATTCTGAGATACCGACATTCCATTGATTTCTACTTACTCACAGCTCTAGGCAAGGTTGGTGGAACCATTGGCTGAATAAACTAGTACAAAGTTTATGTGTGGAGCACAAAGTACTAAAAATGGTAGAGCTGAAAGCTGGAAAACAGTGGCATAGAAACAGCACAAGCTGTGGTCAATAGATTAGGGAACAGTGTTGCAGACACTAAGCTTGATTATCTTGAGGCCAGGGTTTTCAGAACCATGAAATTAATTGTTCGTGGGCTGTATTTCAAAAATGTACAATTTTTTCCTTTCACCTAGAAAAAACATACTGAATGTCTCGAATATATGAGCTGCTGGCCTTGTCCTTTCAGTAATGTTCCTCTACACCTTCTCACCATTCCCTTATGCAATTTGAAGCCCTCCAGTTCCCTCTGAACCTTTTGATGTAGATGGGTTTATGTGTGCAATTCTAATGACCCATTGAATCTAATGCGTACCTCAATTTTGGCACTCTAATTTACCGTGTTTTCCCGAAAATAAGACAGTGTCTTATATTATTTTTTACTCCCAAAGATGCGCTAGGTCTTATTTTCAGGGGATGTCTTATTTTTCCATGAAGAAGAATTCACATTTATTGTTGAACAAAAAATGAACATTTATTCTATACTGTACAGTAGTCGTCACAAACCAACATAACCAAACCATACAAACTGTGACTTCTGTCAAGAATTTCTTGTTACTACCATTATTTCCATATACAACTGGTATGTACATTTACCAATCCTGCATGCTATGGTGTTTTGTTTGGTGGGCGACGGCATGCTTCCAAACAAAAACTTTGCTAGGTCTTACTTTCGGGGGAGGCCTTATATTTAGCAATTCAGCAAAACCTCTACTAGGTCTTATTTTTTGGGGATGTCTTATTTTAGGGGAAACAGGGTAGCAAAAAAAAAAAAGGCGAGCATTAGACTCTTGTAAAAATAGTAAATTGGGTTGATTTTTTTTTCTGTGTCAGGAGTGAGTTCAGAAATTGCACGCTGCTTCTGGTGTGAGAGAATTGGCTGTCTATAAGGACGTTGCCCAAGGGACGCCCAGATGTTTTACCATCCTATGGGAGGCTTCTCTCATGTTCCCACATGGGAAGCTGGAGCTGACAGGCAGGAGCTCACCACTCTCCCCATGTTCGAACTGCTGACCTTTTAGTCAGCAGTCCTGCTGGTACAAGGGTTTAACCCATTACACCACCAGCAGCTCCACAATTGAGTTGATGATCTCGTATATATCTTCTGTTCTACTTTTTTTGTATGTCTTCCCATGATTTTGGTCTAGTGCTAAAGAGCCAGACAGGACACTTAATGATGTAGTTGAGCTCAGAACATGTCTGAAGAGATCTCACCCTGGAATGTACTCCTTCTTTCTGATGTATAGGTTTCCTATGAAGATGTTGATCGGCTGAGGACTTTAGGGATCACTGAAAACATGAGGGTGCCACACTTTTTGCATGACTATGGCCGGTACATGGAACATTTGGAAAAGATCATGGAAGTCAATGAGCTGTCCGATACTGAGCTTCAGGATCTTGTGCCCTAAGCCAGCCGCTCTTTGATTCATCCCCTCTTTGCTTTTTTTTTTTTTTGAACTCTGGGATATGTGCACTAACCTATTTTTATGCCTCTCAAAATGCACATTATTTAGATCTGCTTCTTTTGTTTTGCTTTTAAGAAAGAAAAAAACTGGGCTCCAAAGTCACTTTCTTTCAGGTTTCTTATAAGCTAATTTGCACCCTTCTCTCAGGGTATACGAGATGTACATTTACTGTCTTAAATTATAGCTGGAACAAAGTCATATCCTTTAAGAATTCCTTTGTGTAGATTCTTCTACATTATCCTTTACAGAATCATTTTTTAATTGGTTCATTCAAGGCATATAGCTATTTCTATTTAAGTATTTAATGTTTTTATTTTTTAGATGTTCTAATTTTTAAATCTCATTGGCTCGTTTGTTGAGTGCATTACTCAGCAATATTTCAACAGTTTTCAAAAAGTCAAAAAACTTCTATATATTTGTTGTGTCAGCCATCCTTAATGCTGTGTTGTGTACCCTGCTTTCTTCCCTGGATAATATATTCATGGATATGTATTTCCTACTCTTATATGGAGCTTGCTGTTCTTCACTACTTGGTTCTTTTCATGTGTTAATATTTTAGATTAGGTACTTCACATCAGAGCTGATATATCACGGGGGGTAATGTTATTCAGAGATCAGTAAACTATGTACAAATATAATCTTCTGAAGTAGGCCTTCTGAGACTCAAAGAAATGTGTCCTTTTTATCTGAGGGAACACCAGGTCACTACTGCATACTAGAAAGTTCAGGGAAGCTTGGATCCTTTTCTTTGCCACCATGGTCATAGAACTTCCTGCCTTGGAAAACTCTGGTTGGATTGTTCCAGAATTCATTAATTGTATGCCTCCAAAAGGCCGTAGTCTTCACAATAACAAAGGATCTCCTGGCAATGTCAATGTAATGCTTTTTCCACTTTTATTTTATTAAGGAGGAGAGAGGTAGGTGAAACAGCAATCAACAAAAATGCTTTTGCCAGAGTTCATGATATTCTCTCAGATAGTGTCATAAAAACATTTCCCCGCGTTGCATAATACAGTAGAGTCTCACTTATCCAAGCTAAACGGGCCGGCAGAACCTTGGATAAGCAAATATCTTGGATAATAAGGAAGTATTAAGGAAAAGCCTATTAAACATCAAATTAGGTTATGATTTTACAAATTAAGCACCAAAACATCATGTTAGACAACAAATATGACAGAAAAAGTAGTTCAATACGCAGTAATGTTATGTTGTAATTACTGTATTTACGAATTTAGCACCAAAATATCACGATGTACAGTAGAGTCTCACTTATCCAACATAAACAGGCCAGCAGAATGTTGGATAAGCGAATATGTTGGATAATAAGGAGGCATTAAGGAAAAGCCTATTAAACATCAAATTAGGTTATGATTTTACAAATTAAGCACCAAAACATCATGTTAGACAACAAATTTGGCAGAAAAAGTAGTTCAATACGCAGTAATGCTATGTAGTAATTACAGTATTTACAAATTTAGCACCAAAATATCATGATATATTGAAAACATTGACTACAAAAATGCGTTGGATAATCCAGAACGTTGGATAAGCGAGTGTTGGATAAGTGAGACTCTACTGTATTGAAAACATTGACGACAAAAATGCCTTGGATAATCCAGAACCTTGGATAAGCGAGTCTTGGATAAGTGAGACTCTACTGTAATTTCGGGGTACTTAATTCCAGTAAAAGGCACTTTGTTTCTTCTTGTATTTTTTAAATTATGTAAGAGGGGTCCAAACAAAGAAAGAAGATGAGAATTAGAATCAGATTTCAGGACGTGAGTTTTTTTAAGTCTCAGGTCCTTACAAATTTGTGCTGTAGAAGCCCCACTTTGTTCTATTACCATATTTATTTGTGTCAGATGCTCACCCTTTTTTGACTAAATTACATTATCAAATTGAGAAGCATATTAAGATTCAATGATGTGTTAGACTCACGCATATAACTTGCGTTAAAGGGCCCGGAGAGACACAGAAGCTAAACAGGAAGGTGGGATGTAAGGAAGCTATTAACCGTGGTGGCCTCAGGGAAGGAGGTGTAACACTTAGTTGGTTACCTAGTCATTCCTGCTACTTAGCTGTGGAGGGGCCGCAAGGCCTTCAGACCCCTCAGGCCAAAGGAGCAGTAAGCACTGCTCTCACTGTGTTGTCGACATCACAGCCCTGTTTCACCATTGCATCACTACTAGCTACTTTCAGTGGGACAATGGATTCTATGAACAGAAAGATGGAGTGGTCATGGGGAGCCCTCTCAGCCCAGTAGTAGCAAATTTCTATATGGAACACTTTGAAAAACAAGCCCTGGAAACAGCACTAAAAAAGCCAACTGTTTGGTTCAGATACGTAGATGACACCTTCACAATTTGGAGCCATGGAGAGGAAGAACTCAGCGGGTTCCTGGACCACCTTAACAGCATCCACCCAAACATCCAATTCACCATGGAAAAGGAAAAGGAAGGAAAACTGCAATTTCTAGATGTTCTGGTCATCTGCAAACCCAATCAACAATTGGACCACACAGTTTACAGAAAACCTACACACACAGATAGATACCTTCATAAAAACTCCAAACATCGCCCAAGTCAAAAAAGAAGCACAATCAAAGCCCTGACAGACCGTGCACAAAGAATCTGTGAACCTCACCTCCTCCAAGGTGAACTAAACCACCTAAACTGGGCTCTACAGGCCAATGAATACTCCACCACAGACATCAGAAGAGCTGCAAGGCCAAGAACAAGCCATGAGACTCAAGACAAAGATCCACCCAGAGGAAAGATGTTCTTACCATACATCAAGGGAGCCACTAACCGCATAGGCAAACTGATGAAGAAGCACAACCTACAAACCATCTACAGACCCACAAAGAAAATCCAACAAATGCTATGGTCAGCAAAAGACAAGAGGGTTCCTCTCTCCTCTGCAGGAGTCTACCGTATACCATGCAGCTGTGGACACGTCTACATAGCGACCACCAAACGCAGTGCCCAAACACGAGTCAAAGAACATGAAAGGCACTGCAGACTAACTCAACCAGAGAAATCAGCCATAGCAGAGCACCTGATAAACCAACCTGGACACAGTATATTATTTGAGAACACAGAAATGCTTGACCACTCCAACAACTATCATGTCTGAGTACACAGAGAAGCCATTGAAATTCACAAACATGTAGACAATTTCAACAGAAAGGAGGAAACCATGAAAATAAACAAAATCTGGCTACCAGTATTAAAAAACTCTAAAATCAGAACAGTAAATAAGAAGCAACACTCTGAGACATGGGAACGAGGGGCAGTTAACAAAGAATGCCCCCAGGCAGGAAGTAACTAGCAGATGTAGCCATTCAATGCAAATTAGGGTGATTAACTGGAACATTTACGCTGGCAAGAGTTCTTCCCTCACCCTGGACTTCTCACAGATAGTTTTTCCATACCTCACAATCTCTGAGGATGCCTGTCATAGATGTGGGTGAAACGTCAGGAGAGAATACTTCTAAAACATGGCCATACAGCCCGGAAAACATACAACAACCCATTGCTCTCACTGCCTCCCTCTGGCCAGGGCTCGGCCATGCATTCTGCCTCCCAGGCAACCCTTGGGGTGTCTTACTCATCCATCCCTGAGGCTCAGCCACGCGCCATTCCCAAATGGTCTCATTCATGAGGCCTTCAAAACTGAAGGGGCTGGGTATGTTTGAAGGTCTCGTGAATGAGGCCAGTTGGGAACAGGGCAAGGGATGAGGAATTCGCCAGCCTTGGCTGGACAGATGAATGCTGCTTCCCAGATGGCCTCATTCATGCTGCCTGTCTCCCTGATGCACATTGCCTGCACTGTTGGGCACATTACATTTGATGGCAAATCCATTTTTTGTAATGTGTACCATCAAAATTCAATGATATATACACTCAAGTAAATACGGGTATATACATTCTTTATTAACTAATGTAAGTTATGCATGGTGATGCCATGAAATGAATGTACATTTACTTTTCTCAGTACAGATGTATCTTTCTTTGTAGTGGCCCTAACTTATTTGCTAAACAGTTTTCCGTCTAGAGGTAGTTGACTGTGATTTCATTGCTAATGGATGTTCCTTTCCCAACCAGTAGCTCACTAGTCTAGGTATTCCTGAACCACTCTGTCTATTTTTCATTTTCTTCACATACCAACACTTTCTTGTTTTGATCTGGACATCTGCCTTTCTTCACCATGAAACCGATTGGGAATATAAACTGTGTCTGGAGTAAGATCCAGGCATGTGACCACCATTCAGGAAGAGCCCACAGCAACTGAAGGGTTTATGCCTTGTCAGAAACATGTTTTATTTTCTATTAGGATTTTGATATTATATAGTCACCACAAGGCAGAACCTGTTTCTCTTCTACATTTTCAGATTGCTCAAATAGCAATTTCAATGATGTTGAATAGTTTATTTTTAAAAACCTCTAGTTTTAATTGTACACAGAATCCCATGAGAGTTTTAGAATTAAATCCACAGCCTTCCCTACCATACTATTTATCTAGGGTTTTTTTTTTTAAAAAAAACTTGTGTTTATTAATCCATTCAAGTATAACTGCAATGAATTCAAGTATAACTTAAACATACCCATAAAATGCATTCAGGCACAATGATCATTCCAGTTTGGAAATTAAAAGTAGATTTGTGGTGTCTAGAAGCTTGTAATAAAGATTATCTGACTAGAAGATACTGAAAATTTTGAATAACTCACAAAACTGAATGCCTAAAAATGGCATTGCGTAAATGGAGTGATAAATTGAAAATAGCATTCCACAGAATACCTAACAAAACTTGGACCAATAAAATAGCCTTAATTTTCTATTCTTAATTAACACTTTATTTACGGAAAATTGTGGGATACACTCCTGAATGCACAGAATTAAACTGGGAGCCTTTTAAAATGTCTGAATCAACTGTTGAATTCTCCGTTTTGAACATACAGACATTCTTTAAATTGATCACTTCTGATTTTGCATATTTTGATCCAGTTCCACTAATTTGCATGAACACTTTGTCACTATGCTGTAAATAAAAAAACACCAACAGCCTAAACAGTGTGAAGAAGAAAGCTAAAGCAGCATTGTACGTGTCTTTGGTTCAGTATTTGATACTATTTAATAGACAATAGATTGGAGGGTTGCATTACAGAGTATCTGTGTGATATATGAAAAAATAATATCTCAGGTCTTACTGTAGCACAAACTGCTGCTTAGCGACTTCCTCTACTCTGTATTCTCTCCCTTTTCTAATCTGCTGCTTCAGTCCTTTGAGATTGTACTGCCAGAAACCGACAGGTCAAGGGGAGATTGGCAGAGATCTTTATTCATAATCACACAGGAAAATATGGTAGAATATTGATACAAACTGATACATTACCCCACCCGTGTCTTATTACGAAGGCGGCTGAAAAAAGGTGTAACCTTGGGTGGCCCAATCACTGTAGTACCTAAATCATACCTTTCTACATCTCTTAGGTAAAATAATAATTTATTCTTAGGAGACTACAGTTGGGAACAATGGATTTGCATCAAGACAGCTTTAAGCCCAGGGATGAGAATCACACAACCTTTCAAATGTTTTTGGATTTTCGCTCCCGGCATTCCTCACTACTGGCTTTTCAGACTAGTGATTGGAGTAACGTTCAAACCAAAACTGGAGAGTCAAAAGATTCCCAGCCCTGATTACGATAAATGTGTCAATGTATGAACACTTTTATCCAAAGGCCATGCATCATTAACTAAAAGAATCTGCCTTTATTTATTTACTTACTTACTTGATATTTTCATTACTTCATTTTTCTCAAGGTATCGCCAGTTGTCTTAATGATTGATTTGCCTTGACTTGATTTTTTTAGCTTTGTGAATATCATCAAACCATAATTATCTGTATTTTCGTCAGTTAAATGGTTCCTCTATATTACTCCATACCTATCAAATTCTTAGTTCCAAAAAGCCATGCATTTATTTTTATACATTCATGTCTTGCATGAGACTGCTTTTTCACAGTATGATACTAAAGTCTTTTTACTGTACTTGTGGTCATGTACTCCTCTTTGTGATAGGACTAGAAGTTGTGATATAGTATTCTTTAAATCCAGCCTTATTTGCTTTGCTCTGTTGTTGTAAACCTAATAGTTGTCTGGTTTTCTATCAAGGATTTATTTATTTATTTATTTACAGCATTTATATTCCGCCCTTCTCACCCCGAAGGGGACTCAGGGCAGATCACATTACACATATAAGGCAAACATTCAATGCCTTTAACATAGAACAAGGACAAGACAAACATAGGCTCCGAGCTGGCCTTGAACTCACGACCTCTTGGTCACAGTAGTTTGTTACAGCAGGCTGCAGCTGGCTGGTTGCTCACCAGCCTGCGCCACAGCCCGGGATTTTGACTCTAAATTAGGTGCCATTTACATTTGTAATAGTCACATTACATTATTCTAGCACACAAGTATAGTTCAGTACATGTTGAGATTCTGATAGTTATATAGTACATGTCATTCAGCCAGCTATTTGTTAGAACCAGCTTTGTTCTATTTTTACATAAATGCTGTAGATAGGTAATGGTGGTTTTGTAAACTGTTTTGGATTATATATATATTGACAAACATGTTATAAAGTTAAAGTAAACAACATATTTCAAAGTAAAAGGTTGAAAGGTAGCATAGGTCTGCCCAGAAAGTCTTGTGATGGTTATATATGGCTGATAAGAAATCTTGAGTGTTTTTATAGAGCTGTAGTCACTTTCAGTAAAAGAGTGATTTAGTTTGAGGAGTAACAAGATACTGCCAGCTTGAGGAACATTCAGCCCAAGACTCCACAATTAACTAGAGCCTTCACAAGTTACTTTTTATACTAGATGTTCCAGTGCCACTGCATGACACATGGAAACTAACTTTTCTAAACCCTTAACAGAAACATTCTAAGATATCTCATCCTCATCCTGATGTTTCAGAGCAAATGTGCCTAATGGCCATTCTGTCCATTAACTGACAATTGTAATAAACACTTCCATGAATACTAGTTGTTATGTCATATTCTCTTCAAGTCCTGAGCCCACTGTTACATCAAACTTGGCAAGTTCTGGTCTTCCACAGTAACCATTCAGCATTTGTTCCAAATATATTTAGAAAACTGGATCTGTAAAACTTGTTGGATTTTTGGGAAAGACAGAAGCTAATCCAGTGGAATTCCAAGCCTGGGTTTTCATATCCACCTCCAGGATCTGGCAAGGTCTACCTAGAGTGGACTATGTTTTTGCAGCTATAGGATGAGCTCGAATTCCATTTTATTCTTTTATTGCTGAGAACATCCTGAAAGAGAAACTGCTTTGGGAAAGGCAATGACCTGATTGACTTGATGAGAGATGGTTGGAAAATCTGACCTCAGAATGGAGACCTGACAGATTCAGGCTGTAAAACCACTTTAGGAGATGGTCCTGGAGTTTCTAACATTGGGCTGCAACATCAGCTTTGTGAAGGCACAAATATTCTTTGCAGAAGTATGACTGTTTGATCTGTGCTTTTCATTGTGCTAAAGATAATCTGTGGAATTTAAAAGAGAAACATGGTTTTCTAAAACATCTTTTTACGTGTTACTAATGCAGTCAGCCTTGCTACCCATTAACAAAATGCCAAGTGACATCTGTCTTTGCTTCCTACCCTTTTTCTGCTCGCTATTGTCTCACACGCTTTCAGTCCACATTAAGACATGCACATCTGTTTTTTAAATTGTGTCTTGACCTTTACTACAACTAATTTCTGCCATGAAATGCTTTTCCCTATGGAATGAATCAAGTCATAATATAAATTAGCGAGTTTTCCTTTTCAGATTCTGAAAAGATCATTACATCTCAAGATGTGATATATCACTTACTAGAAATAAATAGGAATACAAGTGAAATAAAAGACACTTGTTTTGTAGGGAACATGTAATTTGTTTACTATTAAACAGGTCCATCTTACAAATTACAGTACTATTTTCTTTAGTGCTTTTCACCACCTTGTTTTACTCTTTAAGCCACAGATTTAACAGTTTCACTAAAGGCAGTACATCTCTTCACTTTCATGAGATGTAGGGCCCATTAACACTATACTGTTACAAAAATATATTTCCTTAACTTCTGTTAAAGGGCAATACTATATGGAAGCCTGGGATTTACAGTTTGAAGAGCAGCATTTAGAATTTTCAGCCACAGAGATCTAAATTACAAATCCTAGGATTCCACAGAATGTTGCCATGGCAATTAATATGGAATATACTGAAGTATTATAATAGTGAAGTTTAGTGCTCATAACATTATACAACTTTTAGAATATAGGAGCAATTTTTTTGACAGAACCTGTTTACTGGTTTATCTAAAGCGCTGCATTACAGAGTTGATAAATGAATATACAAATGACAAAAATGAATAATTACTAATGCTCCCAAAATTCTCTCCACTTCTTCTGTACTAAAGGCAGATGACCCTATTTTTGACCCAATCACTTAAGGCAAAGTATAAGAACTGAGTCAACTTTGTCTATTGTGATATTATCTTTTTGAGGTGTGCTAGTTGAGCCAAGGTATGATTATGCGCTTTGTGGTTTTATCTAGTAGATAACATACTTCCTGATACAGGAAGAATTGACTTGAAAGAAACTCAAACAGTCCTCTAAGGGTATCAAGAGATTGTTTACACCACTTACAATTAAGACATGGAGATTTCACCTTCCAGGTTGGGAGTTCATAACCTTTACCCTGCAAAGGTGTTCTTTTGGTATGAAAAGGGAATTGCTTTTTAAAAAGGGAAATGCCTAATGCGGTGCTTTAAATGTCAAGTTAGATGTTTAATCAAATCAGCTGTTCAGAAGACAATTCAGCCTTCATGTTCATTTGGATTGTGGTATCCAAATCATCAAGTAAATTTATACTTTGGTTTTCATGCACAATATGTCACAGAATGTGTGCTTGTGCCTTTAAGTCACTTCTTGATTCATAGCAATCCCATGAATTTCAGAGTTTTCTTAGGCAAGGAATACTCAAAGGTAGCCACTAGTTTCTGCCTAAAGGCACCAAATCCTGTCAGATTTTGGAAGTTAAGCAGAACCAGCTTTGGTTAATACTTGAATGTGAGACTGCCAACGAATACGAGGTGCAGGAGGCTATTTTTCACAGAAAGGAACTGACAAAACCATCTTTGAGTAGTACTTGCAGAAGAAATTCATGCCACATGTCGACAGGTAATCTGAAAAAACATACATATGAACATCATTAAATAAGCAGCAAGCGGGTATTATCTGAATTTATAGTAGTGATTTAAACAGAAGTCTTCCCTGTGCTTGTTTCCAAATTGCCCTGCCAGAAAGGTTCCTACTATGCAAGCATGGGAAATCTTACTGTCTCATGAAGTGAATCTGCAAAATTGAGTGTGTTCTTCTGAATATAATACTGTATCTCTAACTCGCCCTTGGAGCCCCAGTGGCAAAGTGTGTTAAAGCGCTGAGCTGCTGAACTTGCAGACCGAAAGGTCCCAGGTTCAAATCCCAGGAGCGGCTTGAGCGCCCGCTGTTAACTCCAGCTCCTACCAACCTAGCAGTTTGAAAACATGCAAATGTGAGTAGATCAATAGGTACCGCTCCGGCGGGAAGGTAATGGCGCTCCATGCAGTCATGCCGGCCACATGACCTTGGAGGTGTCTACGGACAATGCTGGCTCTTTGGTTTAGAAATGGAGATGAGCACCAACCCCCAGAGTCAGACATGACTGGACTTAACGTCAGGGGAAAACTACCTTTACTAACTCACCCTTACATGAAACAGTTTAAGATCTTGTTATGCCCAGGTTGTATACTTGCTAAAGATTTAACATCTGCAGAACACTGACCACCTACTTCGTGCGAGTAGTTTCCAGAAAAACCTACTTGAGGGCATATTCAATTGAAGTCAACCAATTAAAAATGAAGAACAAAATCATAGTCCACATAGAGGTGGCTCTCACCAGGCCTGGAATATAAGATATTGTCAGTGTTCATGTAGAATAAATAAACCTCCCAAGCTTCCAATGTTGGAACATCATGGGAGTCCAGATAGGTGAAGAATGTTTAAATGTATAGCTCTCAAGGTGCTATCTTTTCAGTGGTGGTTTGAAGTCATGTGATGCAAATGTGAGAAAACACAGCCCAGTGAGATCAGGGTGTTGCCAAAAGGAAATAAACCTGGTAAAATAGAATTAAGTTACAGTAGAGTCTCACTTATCCAACATAAACGGGCCGGCAGAAGCTTGGATAAGTGAATATCTTGGATAATAAGGAGGGATTAAGGAAAAGCCTATTAAACATCAAATAAAGTTATGATTTTACAAATTAAGCACTAAAACTTCAAGTTATACAACAAATTTGACAGAAAAAGTAGTTCAATACGCAGCAATGTTATGTTGTAATTACTGTATTTACGAATTTAGCACCAAAATATCATGATATATTGAAAACATTGACTACAAAAATGGCTTGGATTATCCAGAGGCTTGGATAAGCGAGGTTTGGATAAGTGAGACTCTACTGTATATGCAGTATAGAACAACTGAGTACCACTTACCTGTATATATAGATAGATAGATAGATAGATAGATAGATAGATAGATAGATAGATATAATGAACATATTTCTTTTGAAATGTCAAGGTCTTCAAATGCCTGGAGTTTTGGCAATACACTACAAATCAATGGAAAATAATAAGCAGCTTTCATGAAATTAATAAAAAAAGTATTTGGCATATTTTGAAGCATATCCACTGAAACTAATGGGATTTTTAACATGCCCAATTGATTTCAATGGGTATGCTCTAAATATTACTAACTTTAGATACATTCCACCGATTCACTGGTAAAATGTCTTCTATATCCTTATAACGCCACATAGAGGCAGTATGTATCACACACAGCCTGCAGTGTTTGATGGCATGGTAATGATGGTTCTGATTTTTGTTTTATGAGCTGATGGGACCAATTTTAAGAGTCACTGATCAGTGTATGTGTATGATGACCACAATTCCAAGGATTAGTTTCAAATATTCCCAGAGGTGTACTGATCATGATTCAATATACCCAAATTTCAAGAGTCTACTAAAAGTGATAAGATGAGATTACATCATATTAGAACACCCACCAAGCAAATTTTCTATACAATGTATCATAGAATATATTAAAAACTAGTGATGCAAATCTACCCTTTGAGGATTACATCTATTATGGTATTTTATTAGAAATCAGAAAGCATAAACATACAGTATTAAAAAGTGCATTTTATTTGAAGTTATCCAGGTATTCAAGCATAGATGTGTTGACCATGACTCCATAAAAAGTCATGAATCACTCATGGGTATAGGATACCCTAAAACATCCATAAAAGGGTACAGAGGTAGGGCGGGAAGGGGCGGTGTTAAAAGCATAAGCTGATCTTTTTAAATGAGAAAAAGGCAGTTCTGGTTCATCATCAGGCCTTGAGCAAAGCGATCTTCTGACTATCCCTTCTGGGAAAGGGAATGGAAGTTTGTATTTTCTCTCATCATCGTTCGTGTTTAATGTTCAAATCGCTATTTTCCACTATCACTCCATTTCGAGTTGCATCCTTCTTACTCCAGTCCTTCTCTGTGTAAAATTCAGCTAACACTGGGCAATGGCTTGATGCTACTCCACCCCATGACCAGTTATCAGGGATCCAGGGATTTGTAAGGCCTTCTCTTACAACTGCCCAGTGACCTGTGGAAACAAAATTTGCAAAGCATGAATGACAACATAGTTTGTATTTTGACATATGTCATACAGGGCCTGGATAAAATTATTCTGAATTTGATTTTCCCGGTTTCTTAAAGCGCCCCCCCCCCCCCCGCCCAAAATGTAATATTTTCATTGTTGTACTGCTGAATTAAGTGGACAGGAAGCTAATCAGTACCACTGGATGACCTATGAAAACTCACATTTCTAGAAAAGCATAACATAAATAATAAAAATGTAACTAAAAAAACACATTTGAACCCATTAGCCTGTGCTTATGGTCAACCTGACCTCTTGAATCTTTCTGAGCCAGAAGTAGATTTCTAAGCTGTTAAAATGAACCTTCCTGATCTAATAAAAGTGAAGATAATTTTGTGGAAAAAAATTAAGTGGGAAGGAAAGGTGTACACCTCAAAACATCAGAAATATGCATGATACATGCGTCAAGAAGCTGCTAAGGGGTTCTCCTCTGTTTGCCTGCTGTCCTCAGGTATTTATTACAGCATACATGGTAAGCAAACATAACCACAGCAACCTTGATGAGTGTGTGCAAGTAAAATGTAAAACAGGCTATGAGAAGTTCAACATGAAATTTGCAATCCTACTGTAACTCGGGTTTACAAGCCACAGATCTACAGCAGAATAACCTTTTTCTTGTTACTTCTGAACCAGTAGGAGACATAACTGAGGTAAACAATCACCAAAGTTTGGTGTTCTGAATTTTTGCCTCTTCCACAAATGAAAACTTACCAGTAAAAACCTTTTTCAAACTACGGCTGATCCAGATGTTATCCAAAGACTTAGAACCCTGAGGGTTCTTTGTGCTGATGTTCGTAAATGTAGTGACAGGAACCAGATGATGGAATTTTTCTTTCCTCAACACATCATGTTCGCTACAGTCTGGTGCTTGACCAAAGTCTCCTAAGATGATCACATCTTTTTCTCCTAAGGTTGGGAATAATTAAAAAGTAAGAGAAGGGTTAAGTTATGGTTCATGAAGAAACTACAAATCCTTGATTACTCCTCTGGCTCTTGCCACCCCCAAATCCCTTCCTCTCTGAGAAAATTCTGTACAATCTCCCTTGCTGCTTCCTAAATATGAATTCCCTTCTGCAAAAGTATGTGATGTTACCATCATTTTTCACAAATCCCTTCTCAAAGATATAGATTTACTATTTTTCCCACAAGATGAATTGCCTTCAGGCTCATTCATAAGGAGAAATTCAATCAACCCTTTACATTCACTGGAGTAAGGATCTACAGATTCCCAGAGAATGTCCTCCAGCATAACTCCATAGTATTACACTAAGCTGTTTTGTTCAACTTTAGAGGAGACAAGAGTGCAACTGCAGTAGCCATGTCCACGTGTGTGAATGGAAATATTCTAATATTTGGTAAGATTAAACGTCACTCACAGGATATTAATCATCAGTGTCGTAAGGTGAAAAATTGATCCTATTGTGTAAAAAGCTGGTGCCTAGCCAAGCCAAATTACTGATGACGAATAGGAGAAGGGTATGGATGGAGCATATAGGCAGGAATACTCTAGAGATAGTCTTCATATGCAACTTTTCCATGTTCTGCTATGGGTGTTCATATGTCAAGCAGGCTGGATTTCACACACAATCTATATAACGGACCAAACCTTTGGCAGTTAGATTGAGAGGGAGGGGGGACACTGGAAACCACACTCTCTCACTTGAGTTGTCTCTTCTGTTTTTGTCACAAAGACAATTTCTTGGTTTTGGGACAACTGCAATATGTTAGAAAGTTGCTTTATACTAGTTTGTCAAACCCATTATTATCAGTAGTAATCCAGACTCTCAGACAAATGAGGGTAGTGAATGGGACCTAAGACCCTCTGCCTGAAAACCTGAGCTGCATCACTGAATTATGGCTTCTTTGCCAAGTTTTTGCATACTTCAGCTCTTCCCAGTTTTAAAAGTAAAATTAAAAGTAAATAAATAAATAAATCAAGAAAAGAAATACAGAACAGAACCAAAAAAAAAGCCAAGAAAAAGAAAGAAATCAAAGGGGGAAAAAAGAAAAAATGGATGACCTCTGATCTATCCTCATCTGAGCAAAAGAAAACAACTTAAGTTTCACCCTCTAGGCCTCCCAATGTTAACTCCGTTTTCGAACAATCCCTCTCCTTCAGAGGTCATCTGTTTGTGAAGGCCCCGTGCTCTAACAAAGAATGTACATCCTAATAGTGCTGGACTGAGAAAGACCAAAGTCTCAAAACTGGATAAATGTCTATAATTAACATGCTAAGAATCCACATTCTTTTATGTTTTGAAAGGCTAGGAATGTATTAATGGATATTTATTATTTGCAGAGTAGGAAATATTTTCAGAACATCTGTTGTTGACTCAAATTTAAAGTCTAGAATAATTATGTTTCCACTGCCATGCAGTCAGACAGCCGGCAGAGGGAGCAAGCTTCCAATAGCAAAACCCTTAGTATTTTCATTTACTCAGCCCTGCGTCAAGTGAGGTCGTAAAGATAACTACTACCCATGAACCACCAAACCTGCTGCCTCAAACATTACACATGTTCTACACTGTACAGAGAAAAACCCCCACAAAAACCTAATAATAGCTAGGGATGGGAGGCAGACCAACAGCAGGATGCACATAGTTTCATTGCCTGCCTTATGCTCCCACTCTTTCATATACCTGACTAGCAGTCAAGGATATAGGTTTTGACCTTTAAAGTCCTACATAGATTGGGTCCAGGAAATGTAAAGGCTCGACTTCTTCTGCACAACCCACCCTTAAGGACTCTGAGGGATGCTTACCAGCCAGAACCCAACTGGCGACCACCCAGAGGACCTTTTCAACAGCGGCCCAAAAACTGTGGAATGATCTGCTGGAAGAGCTCTGACAGCTCTATGAATTTAAACAAATTGCCAGAATTTAAAATGCAATTGAAGACCCATCTCTTCCAGCAGGCCTACCCAGTCAATTTTCAATGATGAGTTTTGATTTACATTCTATTGCTACTACAGTGTTCCCTCACTTATCGCGGGGGTTAGGTTCCAGGACCACCTGCAATAAGTGAAAATCCGCGAAGTAGGGGCACTATATTTATTTTAATATTTATACATTATTTCAGTAGTTATACACTATTTTAAGTCTTTATCAACTAATCATGTGTTGATAAATCGCTTCCTCCTCCTCCTGTCACCGCTTGGGCTCCTTTTCTCTCCCTTTGGCTTCTCCTTCCTCCTTTCCTTAGGCTGTAAATTATAATTTTTTATGATTTATAATAGTCTTTTAGAGTTTATTGAAAAACCACGAAACAGTGAATCCACGAAAAGTAAACCGCGAAGTAGTGAGGGAACACTGTATATGTCAATTCTGTATTTGTGTTTGATGCAAGTTTTGATATTTTTGTGTTTTTATCTATATAATTTATGATATGTATTTTATGTTTATATGTTTTGACTTTGTTGTACCACATCTCAAGCTATCAGGAGAGGTGAGTAATAAATTATTATTATTATTATTATTATTATTATTATTATTATTATTATTATTATTACTATAAAGGTTGATAAGGAGAAGACCTGGCTATGGCTCACGAATGGGACACTGAAGAAGGAGACAGAAGGCCTGATCCTTGCAGCCCAGGAGCAAGCCATCAGAACAAATGCAATTAAGGCTAAGATCGAAAAATCATCTGATGACCCAAAATGCAGACTGTGCAAGGAAGCTGATGAAACCATGGATCATATCCTCAGCTGCTGTAAGAAAATTGCACAGATGGGCTACAAACAGAGGCACAACTATGTGGCCCAAATGATTCATTATAATTTATGTCACAAGTACCATCTGCTGGTAGTAAAGAACTGGTGGGATCACAAACATGCAAAGGTAGTGGAAAATGAGCACGCAAAAATACTGTGGGACTTTCGAATCCAGACTGACAAAGTTCTGGAACACAACACACCAGACATCACAGTTGTGGGAAAGAAAAAGGTTTGGATTATTGATGTCGCCATACCAGGTGACAGTCGGATTGACAAGAAAAAAAATCAACCGTTATCAACCATTATCAAGACCTCAAAATCGAACTGCAAAAACTCTGGCATGAACCAGTACAGGTGGTCCTGGTGGTAATTGGCACATTGGGTGCAGTGCCAAAAGATCTCAACCGGCATTTGGAAACAATAAACATTGACAAAATAACTATCTGTCAACTGCAAAAGGCCACCTTATTGGGATCTGCGCACATAATCCGAAAATACATCACACAGTCCTAAACACTTGGGAAGTGTTCGACTTGTGATTTTGTATGTATATCTCGTTTGCTGTGTCATACTATGTCTTTATATTATTATTATTATTATTATTATTATTATTATTATTATTATTATTATTATTATTATTATTAGCATGCATTATGGTCTGGTAGACATTAGAGATGTGAAGGCATATTGGTTGCATTTTTGTTGTATTTTTGAGACACACTAGCCAATTCATCTCATTCAAATTAAACTCTGGATTTTGTGACTTTTCTTTCCTGTCCTCAAGACACTTATTTTGGTATGCATTTCTACATGCTTTAACCTTCAGATCCTGTTCTTTTCATAGGGAAATGTAACACCATATGATTTATTTTCCATCCCTAACAAGGACAGTGTTTGGATCCACAATGAAAGAAGTAAGGCGTGTCAAGATGGTCTACAAAGAAGTGAGAAACCTAGATATTTCTGAATGAAAGAGATTGAAAGGGACTGAATGAAGTCCAATAAGCTTATGGATACTGTATGGAAGCCATATATGAAGCTCTCCTTATGGTGCACTTACTACATACACTCACTAAGGGGCAATTTGTACAGAATTTTATTTTGAGATTTCATTTTGAGTAAATACCCTTTGGATCACATTGGAAATCTCACAAAATGTTACTGAGAGTGGTTCCATTTAAAAGAGAAATCATTATCATTTTCAATTTAATCTGAACCAGCAAAGGAGGGGGATCAATACTTGCTTAATGGAGAAGGGAAACATTCTGTAAACTAACTTTAAAATGCATGTTTTTTTTTAAATGGCTAAAAGCAGGGGCAGTTTTAATTATAATTCAGCACAACATACTCTGCTTTAGTTCCAGCCTTTCAAAGTAGTTCTGAGCCCAAACTAAGTCTGTAGAGCTCTTTACACTTAATATAGGATAAGTGAAATCAGAACAATATAAATTATGCCTTGCAACCAAAACAGAATTTCTTCATACACCCCCTTCTGAAACTGGAGATGGGCATTGCTTCTGGACATTTTAAACTAATGGCCTTAATTTTTAAATATATTTTAGAATGGTTGTATGAAAGAGAGAATGATGTTTTGCCATTATAAACAAACAATAAAATATCTCTGTACTAGATAGTTAATAGGAATGAGATATCTTTATAGAATTTTTTTTGGTTTCTTTCAACTTACTGTTAATTTCCTACAAGTTAAAATATATGTAGAACTGTAAAAACTCATTAAGTTAATTCTGAATCACTTGGTGGGGAAAAGTGTGGCCCTGAGGCCATGTGTCACAGTATTTTCTCACTACACACAATGTTGGCATTATGATTTCACTTAGGGTGAATCCTATGTTAACTCTGGGATTTGTTGTAGAGGAGCTCTCAATCTGAGAATTTTAAATACCTCCCCCTAAACTGCAAATCCCATAATTCCATAAGATGCATCCCTGGCATAGTGTTATAACTGTGTCGTGTGAAAGGTCCCCTAGTAGCACTTTATGCTACTCAAGACAAAAGCTGAAGTGGCCAAAGTGGTACAAAGGACTAATAGCTATTCCTGAAAGGGAAAAGAACTGAGGTGAGGATAAGGGCAGTAATCACAGGCCAAAGGTAAGGATGCTCCCAGTGGGAACCTATTAGGGTTGGGGTGAGTCTGAACAGGCTGGATAAGGTCAGGGGACAGGGTCACATTCTCTGATGTTGTCAAATTTGTAGCTAAAGCCTGTCTGGGCTTCTCTTACCAGCTCTCTAGTTGGAAATCTGACCACATTTCCCATGTTGGGTAAAAGTACAGTGTTCCCTCACCTATCGCTGGGGTTAGATTCCAGGAACAATTGCAATAAGTGAAAATCTGTGAAGTAGGGGCATTATATTTATTTTAATATATATACATTATTTTAGTAGTTATAGACTATTTTAAGTCTTTATCAACCAATCGTGTGTTGATAAATCGCCTCCTTCTCCTTCTGTTACCACTTGGGCTCCTTTTTTCTCTCTTTGGCCTCTCCTTCCTCCTTTCCTTAGGCTGTAAATTGTAATTTTTTATGATTTAGAATTTATTGAAAAACCGCGAAACAGCGAATCCGCGAAAAGTGAACTAGTGAAGTAGTGAGGGAACACTGTAATGCCAGGACACAATCACTCTAACTTCACAATGGGATCATGGAAAGCAATAATTCTCCACTGCTGAGATAAATATAGAAATATTACAGCACATTCTTGCTGCCTCTCCCGCCACAACACACTAACCTCACCTCATCTTTGTTCCTACACCCAGGTTTCCCTTTCTACATTAGTACTTCTCAAACTATCTGATGGAGCATGGCTAGCAATTTTTTCCCCTCAGTGTGCCAGGGATTAGTGCCATATTTGTGCTACAAGTCTTTCTTTCTTCTTTTCCTGGAAACTCATCAGGAATCTAGGAGCCACCACTCTGTGTAGAACTGATCTATATACAATGCATACCATTTTTTAAAAAATGAGACATTATTTTTTCTCATATCAACTAATTGATGAGATGAATTGACTAAAATGTATGTGAATAACTGGTACTGATGTTTCAATTTGGACACCAGCCAAACTTCGTATGTGTCTTTTGAGGATCCTCAGTAGTTCACAGAGAGGAAAATGCCAGTGTAGAACAATTTTTCAGAATGTAGACCTGCAAAAGGTTCATGTAAGCTTCAATAATTGAAAGGTCACACTGCACAGTTTTTGTTCTTTTCAACATAACTGGTGACACTGGATGCAAATAGGCTTACCTTTTAGTGTTTCCTGCAGAGTATGTGCAAATGCTGCTGATTTGTGGCTATTATGGTTCTTTACAGCATTGTCTCCCACTGAGGGTAGTGGGACCAGATGAAGATTCACTAGGGTTAGGTCATTCATTCCAACCTATACAAAGCATAAAAAGTGTTAACAAAGGCAGGCTGAGGAGCTTCTAGAAGTACAAGGGTCACATAGGTCAGCATTTGTAACCTTCCCTTTAAAATAAAATACTAGAGTTTTCCTTGTAGCCCTCCTGCTTGCAAATAATATTTATGTCATAGTGGTCAGGACAGCCCAAGCATGATTTTGAATAATGGAAGGGAATGCCTCTGAAATAGGCCCAGAACATGTTCAGTGAAAATGAAATACAATTTAAAATGATAATTTTGGAGATCAAGATCTAGATTTCAAGACTGTAATCCTATATCCACCAATCTATGGTGAACTCAATACAGCTTATTTATGAGTAGAGAATTGTAAGGCTGTGTAAACTGAGAATTCAGAATTCTACATTTGAAATAAACATATGTCTTTCCTCGACAATGCATATACAAAGATATGTTGACTGTTTATACATATGGGAAATACATTACTATTTGATGTTCTGTATTTGATTTAAGAGCATATTCCTAGAATATTCCATACATTGTGAGAGCCAGTGTGGCACAGTGGTTTGAGTGGTGAATCTGGACTCTAGGAGACCAGTTTCACATTCTCACTCGGCCACAGAAACCCAGTGAGTGACCTTCCGTAACTCATTCTCTCTGAGCTTTTCAGGAAAGCAATGACAAGTCTTTGCTAGATAAATCTTGCCCAGAAAATCCTAGATTCACTAGTTTCAGGACACTTAACAACAATACTGCCTGTTTAACTGATCAGAAAGAATAATCTTTCTGCTAGATCTGCCTTCTAATTACTGTAAAAATATTTTCTTTCAATAAAATATATGAAAAAATATAAAATAATCTTTAAAAACACCTGCAATATTTAAAAGAGATTTGTGTTACTTAATTTTGAACAGTTCCTTGAATTCTTCACCCAGAAAAATGGAAAGTGTCTCTTGAGTACTCTTACCTTGAAGTGTGCAATATAAGGTTCAGTATATGGGTGCCGGCCATTTCCATTTGTTTGTGCATTCTCCTGGGAGGCAATGTCCTTCAACTCTATCCCTGCAGTTGTGTCCCACAAGAAACCAGAATATTCCACACTCTAGGAGGCAAAGAAGTAAACTTAGATATAGTAAGATGATTCATATTTTTGTAAGGACTAAAATTGTATCAATTTTAGTGGGTATCCTCTAGGCACCATTGAGTCTGGATTTGCTATATATATATCTGCTTGCATTGTATAAGGTGCTGTATGCTAACAATTCTAGGACACTTTTTAGGGTCATATAGATTTTACCCTTACAATTTTGTCTAGGTACGGAAATCATGAGCTATTAGATTAGTAGCTATAAAACTGTTAATCAAGAAAATAACTTTCCTGCACAAAACTTGCTGCCATTGGACAAAAAGAGTTTTCCAAAATCAATAGAAAGGTCCAGGGAAAAGCCTGTTATGCAAGTATCAGTGCAAAAATTGTTATCTTAACAATAACAAAAATTGTAGAAATCTCTAACTCAAATATATGCATTTCTATCCTTGCATGGCAAAAATAAAATTTCGGGAAAGATTCAAGATAGCTATCTTGGGTACCTTCTGTGGATGGCTTGAGGTGTTCTCTGAAACCACACACTTCCAGCTTCCTCGGGATCCTTTCCATTTGCGGATGTTTGGCAGAGTTGGCTGGTTTAATTCTATGCAAAACTGCAAAGGGACAAAAAGCAAAATCAAGCTGTTATTAATTCAGAAACATTTTGTAGGTTTTTTACAATAAGGTCAAAGGATGTCAGTTTTTCACTTATGTGAGAGAAAAACGTATTCCCCAGGTTTACTGCTATCATTGTTTGACTGTTATGTGCTGTTGCACAACCTCGGGAAGCTGGGCTAACTGAAAACATCAAATTAAATGAAAACACGGTTTAGGGACAGCTATTTTGATGGCCTAACAGACCAGTTATCCTCAAACCGAGTGTCAGGGTTTCATGAGCATGGAATATGACAAAAAAACAAGTCTCGTGGCACCTCAAACAGGTTAAACATATGAATCAGAATGGGGATTACTTCCTCAAATACATGAACTACACAGAACACAATGTCAGTGGGGATAATGCCAGTCTTTATTCCCTTGGGAGGGAGTCCCATGATGAAGATCAAGATATCACTACTGAGAATATTTGACTCACCAACTAAGTTTCAGCACAGCCTGATGTTAGCAAACTCTTCTCTAATCAGAAAACACAGGCAGCTGCCTCAAACCATTGGTTCATGCAGCTCGGTGTTGTCAATGCTGAATGATAGCATTTCTCCAAGTTTCAGGCAGGATTATTTCCTAACTCTATCAGGAGATTCTTGTTATTCCATGACTCGTATCCAACTACAAACCAGGATTTCCACTTCTTATCGTACAGAATCAGACAAGAATGCAAGTGTTCAGTGTGGTATAGTGATATTCAAGTAAGAGGCAGAGCATGACATTTATGTGGAGAGTGACGACGGCTTCCTTGAAAGGTAGGTAGTTTTGCTGCTTCAATCCTTGGCCAAGAAAAAGCTGGATTATATGTCTCACACAGTTCATGCATATTTACAAACCTGACTTTATTTTACATCATTTGTTTTGCTTTTATTAGCTGTGAAAAAGGACTATAAGTGGTGCAGGGAATTTAGGCCAAGCTTTCTATCTATCTAGATGTGACTAAACATCCTTTTACCACCTGTGCCTTTTTCATTCCTAAAGCCTGCAATCATCTATCTTTTTAAAAAAAAGACTGAAGTATAAAAGTCTCAGAATGTTGGCTTTTGTACCAAACATCCAATCCTGCTTTTCCCCCAGGTATGTGAGGAAACGCAATATAAACACTGGCTGAGCTCATGCCTGGTAGGGACACACAGAGAATGAGATAGGTAAACTATTTATTACAAAAAGGTAAGAGAAGAATGTAAATATGAATGTAGAACTTAGCTGATGTTGGTTTGGGATATGGTTGAAGGCCCCAAGAAAGACCAGGTTCACAGCCCAAGGGTACTCCTGGACCCTGTACTGCTCTCCTGGGTGGCCAGGTAGCTGTTGCGGTCAAGTGTTCCTTTCCCCAACTAGTTGGTGTGCCAGTTGCACTTCTTCTTGACGGAGACAGATTCGACTACGATGATTTGTACCTCAGTAACCTCCTGGTCACATACATAATGTACTTTGAATGGAGATGTCCTTCAAAAGTGTTTGGAGCCACAGCTGCTGCAAAATGCAGCAGACAGGAAGTTATCTGATGAGCATGTTACAAACTATAAGAGTTTCCTATCAACTGCCCTGGCTTCTCACTTGTTCCTGAGTTCAATTCAAAGTATTGGATCTGACATGCAACATTGTAAATGCCTTAGGGCTAGAATATCTGAAAGGCTGTGTCCACTTTTATGAATCTGTCAAAAATAGGTAGTCCTCAGCAAAGGCTCTGTAGTACTTGTCACCATCCCAAGATACCAGGTTGGTAACTACATGAGATACCAGAAGCTGCTTGAATTTCACTCCACTCTGACCAATACACCCTCCATCTTGAACTCAAGGGAGAAGCTCAAGGAATATATTTTCAATCTCAGTGGTCACCTGGATAGGCAGGCTATTAATAACTCAAAATTTTCTCACTGGTACAGACTGTACAAACTTGACCATGAGAGGGCTATCTACCTGACTAGGCTCACATTCCCAAAACTTAGGCAAGCCTTCACAGCCCTTCATTTCCAAAGTATGCCCACAGCTGTGATTGATGGTAGATATACAGGCATCCCTCTGGCTCTTCGTTTATGTGTGTGTGGGGCCCCAGAAATTGAGGATTTGCCTCACTATTTGTTTTCCTGCCCTTTGTATTCTGAGCCAAGAACTAAAATTCTGGGACCTATTCTTTATATCCTCCTAATGAATACGGTGTCAGAAAGGATTTTCTACCTTCTGTCCGACATTACTCAAAAGGTGGCCCTTTTTGCCCTGGCTGCTCAGAAAATCCGGGCAAAACTGATCTCCGATGTCGCGGTCAACTGTGCTGGGGATGCTTTTAACTAATAGTGGTTTTTTATATCCAAGGTGTTTACTGCTTGGGTTTTAATAATGCTGTACTTACTTGGTTTTATCTTGTTTTTAATTATGTTGGTGCTAATCCATGACATATGTAGTATTTGAAGGGCATATCCTGACATTGATATTTGCAGCATTTTAATGTTTTAATGATTTATATAGGGTTTTAATGGCATGTTTTATATTGTATTTGATGATCTGGCTTTTGTGTATTTGTTTGTTTGTCTTGCATGCGAAAGACCTATGGTCTAAGCATTAAATAAATTTGGAATTTGGAATTTGGAACTACATGAGACAGTCCTTCTGAACAGCAAGAGCTTGGTTGTCAGGCTGGCCCCTTCTCTGCCCAGTTTCCAGCAAGAAACTATCCTAAGAAAACCCTGTGATGGGGTGACTTTTGGATCATGGTGTCTACAAGACAGAAACAACTTAAGGGAACACAACATGCAATCAAGAAGAATAAACAACCAAACTTGATAATGACGCTTTAGGAAGAATAATATTTCTAAGGGATTTTTAAATGAATTAAGAAAACAACTAAATTCAAAAGACTGGAAAGAAAGAAAAAAGATCACTAAAAAACTAGCTGACTTGATTTTCAATGAGGTTGTATTGTTTTACATCTGGCAAAATATCCTGATGTAAGATTCTGAAGCAGTCTGAGCAGTTGGAAGAAGTTAAAGACTGCAGTGCCTATTATAAATCAAGAATGAACGCTTCCTCCATATAAAGGGGGAGATGGCCAGTTTCCAAGTGTTCCAGTCCACATTCGGGCTGACTTACATTCCACTCAGTTCTCTCAAAGAACTGGCTGCTAGCATGTTGCAGGTGGCATGTTGATCAGATTTGTCTCTAAATGGAATTCACAGAACACAGCCTGTGTTAGAAGTGAAGCATTCTAAGTATGGTGCCCATTTTCAGCTTATCCACCAAGTCAGGCAGTCATGCTTTATTAAAGCCTGGTAACAAGGATCAGCATATGTGCAACTAAATGTACAAATGTACTGCCTTTTGGGGTTGGAATTGGGTTGTCCTTCTGTTAATGTGAGAGGAGAAAGTAACCTTCACCTACTGCAAACCAGAGAAAGACCTGAAAGATAATTATGTGGCTGCAGGGGAAGATGTTAAGAAATAAAGAAAAAGAATCCACAAATTCTGCTATGCACATGGAAAGTTAGGATTCATGACACAATGTATGCAGTGTTCACAACATAATGCAAACTTTTAAGAAAGATTTTTTTAAAAGACACACTTTTGCCTTAAGAAGATTGAATCTAATACTTTTTGATCTCTTATTCTTATAAAACAAACCACCTTTCTATCTGCAGATGTGAAATGATAATATGATATACATATTGTGAATTCACAAGGACTATTTTATTTAATTTTACTTTAGATAAGTCTGGCCTTGGCATCAAGAGCCAGCATTAATTTGGTCCAGCATCTTTCCTCTAATACTTAAACATATTATTTATTTATTTTATTTATATTCTGCCCTTCTCACCCCGAAGGGGACTTTGGGCAGATAACAGAACATACATGTGTAGCAAACATTCAATGATGTTTATACACAGACAAGACAGACAATTGTACATAGAATAAAGGTATCTATAGGCTTTTCCCATTTTTGGAAATACAGCACAAACATATAAAGGAGCTACAATTAGAAGAAGGAATCAACTTATTTTTATAGTGCTGGTGCCCAATAATAAGCCAAAGTACAGACTGAGAGGCACTAGCAATTACTACTGAGTAAAAACCTGAAGTACTCTCCAAAAATCTCGATCTAAACAACAGGTTTGTATTATTTTTTTAAAAAAAGGTTGTATTGTTCACATGAAAGGGACAAAACAAAAAATCGCTTGATTGTCCGAGAAAAGAGCACATCTATGTTAGACAGATAATACAACAGAGAACAAACCATTCTGCTTGCTCGGGCAGATAGCCATTTCTTAGCAGCAAAGATACCATGTTTCCAAAATCTAGAAAGAACAAGTAGTTTTTGTCACCTTAAAGACAAACATAAAGCGTTTGTAGGGAACCAGCCCAGGAAAAATTATACCTTATGTGCTTACTGTCACAGCTCAGTTTGCAGCCATTAGCCATACATAGATTTAGAGCAGTAGAGAATGTTTTCTTTTGATAAGGGCACCCATTCAGTCCCTGATATTTCATGTCAAATGATCAAGTTGCAGATGAATGGAAAAGTGATTCTCTGTCCCAGTGACCAAAGAGCCACTTTCAATCACAGCAAACGATATTAAGCTAAATCATGAAACTTGTGGCTTGTCATAGGTCATGAGATTGCCTTTGCCATCATCCCCCTCCATTGGTTATGATGTCTGTAATACCACATATTCCTCTCCTAGGCTAAATGTGGACTTTGCTTCCAAAAGGTACCAAATGCCCACAAAATGAAAAAGTTATAGGTGGCAGCACATTGTTGGCTAGGAGCAGAATATTATGTACAGTTCAAAACTATCAAAATGTATCAGATCACTTTGGCACAGGGCTTAGAAAACTTCTTCCACCTGCCCATTTTTCACTGTCTACATTTCAGATGCCAAAGTGGTCTTCTCCAGTCAAGCAGGTAAATGTAGCTGGCATTTAAAAAGCCATAAAACACAGAAACATTGCAAGGCAGCGTGGCCAGAAGTCAGTTTTGTCCAGTTGAGGGTGGCCCCTTACCATACTCTGGTGGCTGAAAGATCAGGGCTGGGAGGCCCAGTGGGTACCTCTCCTGCCATCCTATGGGCTCATCGACCAACAGGCAGGTTGGTCAATGCTTGGATCCAGACCCATACATGGGCCAAACCTTGTACACAAATGTAACCAAATAAACTTTTGGCCTGGTATTTGGGTCTTTTATGCAGAACGTATCTCACACCTGAACACATAATGCTGGTTGGGAAATTCTGGGAGTTGTAACCCAAAACATAACTTTCTCAACTCTGCTCCTACTCAAAAGTTTAAAAGATCATGCTGGAAAAAATGTTAAAAAGTAGGAATGTGGCTAGTATTCCACCTTACAAGGTTGTTTTAATCATTCTTCACAATTGGGTTCCCTCAAACTGAGGATTCTTTCCCATTTGTTTATGCATGCAAAATAAATTTGAACACTGGAAATAGTAAAAAAACCAAAAACATTTCTAGCTTTTTGCTAAACAAAAGGGTAGAAGTTGGTATATTTATTGTTTCCCAAAACAGTGTCCTCAGATTTTTAAAAATGTACGGTGAACTAACAGCTGGTGGGAACTTGGGTGGATTTATTTGCTGGCACAAAAAGTTTTAGGCTAAAGTGTTAAATTCAAGTGGGAAATTTATGCGAACTTGGAATGATGCAAATTCCTGAGGTCAACTTGGTTTAATTTATTTCAATATGCATCACCTTTAATAAACTAGCAAATTGCACAAACCAAAGACAATGTGTACTAATTCAGTTAGTTTTGGCTGGATGGCTTAACAATTAATCTTGGCTAGACAAAACAAGCAAGCTAAGTGAATTACACAAGACTAGAGCTGATGTAAGCATTTGCAATGTTTCTAAACTGCGGTTTTATTGTATGCTTCAAGCTTTAAATTTTATCACAGAGAAGGGGGGGGGATCACCAACTGACTTGTGCACAGGATGTTGGATTATTCTCCATGATATATATACCTGGATTTTTCTGGGGTAAAACGTAACACCTTCACTTTCATTTTTCTTTCTCTGACATTAACTAGGAGAATTAACTACTATCAGTATTATTCTTATCAAAAAGATAGGAATAAAATTCTTCCAGATTGAAGCTGAACTTTGGACATGTACAGATTATCTGGTAAAACAACACCACTTCAACCCAGGGTGCTTATAAATAGGAAGGGACACAAATAGGTGGATTCAGATAAGCATTTTACTACACAACTCCACCTTAAGTAACATTAAAAATCTATTTTATAATTTTGAGCAAGACACAGATAAGCAAATTACACCTCTGATCTTATGCATTCTTACTTGAGAATAATGCTTACTCTCCTCCCCGAATGTAGTCACTGATGTTGGAGCAAAACCTCTATAAACTGTGCTATAAGGGAAATTGTTCTAAAACACCTTGATATTCTCAACAAAATCTGTACCCGAAAGTGTTGAGGATCCATTGACCTTAATGGTGGCACTAAGGCCCCATCTACATTGCCATATAAAATACAGATTACCAGCTTTGAAATGGATTATATAGCAGTGTAGACTCACATAATCCAGTTCAAAACAGATAATGTGGATTATCTGATTTGATAATCTGAATTATATGGCAGTATAGAAGGGGCCTAAGAGAAATGAAAAAATAACATTTTTTCTCCCCAGCTGTCTCCTCTTGTGTCCTCATTCTGAACGCTTCTGGAACTATTGCTGATGTTTTCAAGCCAATGTAAAAGGCAAGGCATTTAAAAATACTATAACTGCATGTACATTCTCCCATTCAAAAGGATCACAAGTGGAACTTTCTGTACTGCAACCAATTCAGATTGAGTTGAAAATGATACTTTATTTTAAAGGAGAAAGTCAACACAAAGCAGTAAATTGGTGTTAGCAAATTTTATTGTTCTGCCTATCAGCAGAAACACCCTGAATTAAAACAAGAAAATCCCCATAAATTCTCAAAAAAATGTTTTAAAAGCACAAGTTACCTGGGATTACAAACATATATTTATCTCGAGGTTGGTCTTAGTTTTGGTTTTCAGTAATTTCTGAAACTGATAACTCTGGACTGGCCAGATCAGTGGTAAAATAGTGAATTCTTGAATTGTGTCCTGTCATTTTTTTTTCTTTTTGTACTCCTCTCACTCAACAGTCCAGACATAGTCTTCATGAACCATGCTGTCTGAGCCTAGATGTAGGTTTGGGAGTAAACTCAATCTCAGCCTGGCTCTAATCAGCTTTGAAAAACTTTAAAGCAAATGGTCAGATGACAGCCCAAAAGCAGCAAATGAGCACTCAGCAAAGCCTGAGACCAGGCAAGGTGTTTGAGGCCATCAAGGGCTGCTGTGCCTTTGTAGTATGATTTTATATGCTTCTATGGTTTTAACCTGGATTGTTTTAATATTAATGTTGTTTAATACTGTTTTAATATGTGTATAAGTGTATATTTTTAAGTTTACTGAAATGCTTTTAGTTGTGGACCGGTTTGAGTCTCTTTATGGAGAGAAAAACTCGGATATTAATAATAGTAGTAGTAATAATAATAATAATAATAATAATAATAATAATATATACATCACACAGTCCTAGACACTTGGGAAGTGTTCGACTTGTGATTTTGTGATACGAAATCCAGCATATCTATTTTGTTTGCTGTGTCATAATAAAATAATGTAATGGCTATGGTTGCCTGGGTGAAAATATTTATACAGATACACATAATAACAGACAGCACATCATTAACAATCTTAAAATTCACATCTTTGCATTTAAGTCAAAGCAAAGTAAGAACTGGGGAGGAGGAACAAGAAACAAGTCTCTCTTCTTAGTAGTCTTATGGACAGTCTGTTTTGCTGCAAAAGTGATTTAGAACTAACAAAGATAACAATGGTTTTAATCACGATGAAACACAGATTAAGCTGAAATGCACTCTGTCACCGATGAGGGTGGGGGCAGGAAACTATTACAAATGCATTATACTTCGGAAATTTTCTGTAGAATCTGTCCAAAATGCCAGCTAGAGCAGGAAGAAATGCTATATTGGACTAATGAAACAGCAACACAAATTAACTTGTATAAACACAAAATTAAATATTTTCAAAATCTTGCAAAACATTTTGTAGTTGTTTTACAGCTCTCAGTTGGCTCCTCCTTATGACAAACTTACTCTGTGGTTTTCTTGACAAGATTGATTCAGAAGTTTGCCACAATCTTTCCTTAGGCTAAAGAGAGTATAGCAGGTAGAAGGAGAATATAGCATGCTGAAGGTCACTGTCCAGTGGATTTTAATATCTGTGAGGGGTTCAAACCCTGGTCTCCCAGATTCTTATTCCACTATTCAAACAATCACACCATATTGGCTTGCAAACCCATACACATCTGTTAATTTTTGGATATACTTACCCAACTCAGCTGGTGAGTCCTAACAGAAACGAGGCCACAATGGGCCACTGAGAACTAAGGTACGGTAAACATTCCTCTAGTTTTGTGAATGATTTTTAATAAAAACTAGCACCCTGGCCAAAAAACTGCTGAAAAAATACTAACCACTTTCAATAGCCATGAAAAATTGAGAGTCACTGCTAGAAAAGAAAACTGAGGTGAGAGTGGTGAAGTAGAATAGCCTGGCTGGCTGGAGGAAAATGTAACTGGCTGGCCAAGATCATGAACATCTATTATTTCTATGAAGATATAGTGTAACATTCTGTTGTAGAGTCTATGTTTATTTATTTATTTATTTATTATAATACTTATATTCCGCCCTTCTCACCCATAGGGGACTCAGGGTGGCTTACAATAAAACACAGTATAAAAATATTACAGACAATTCAATCAGTTAAAAATTAAATACATTAAACATTGATAAAAAATATGCATATAAATACACAGTTGGCGCATTTCGAATCTGATAACTTGTCTGTCATTGAGTTCTAAGATGGTGATAATTGATGCTGCTGTTATTAATCGAAAGCCTGGTCCCACAACCAGGTCTTAACTTTCCTACGGAAGGATAGAAGGGAGGGAGCCTGTCTGACATCATTTGGGAGGTCGTTCCATAGGTGGGGAGCCACTACTGAAAAGGCCCTGTCTCTCGTTCCTGCCAGCTGCACCTGTGAGGCTGGCGGGACCGCCAGCAGGGCCTCACCCGAAGATCTTAAATTTTGAGGTGGGTCGTAGCAGGAGACACGTTCGGGAAAGTAAGCTGGGCCGGAACCGTTTAGAGCTTTATAGGTTAATGCCAGCACCTTGAATTGTGCTCGGTAGCTAATTGGCAGCCAGTGGAGCTGGCGTAACAGAGGAGTGGTACACTCCCTGTATGCCGCTCCGGTTATCAACCTAGCTGCCTCCCATTGGACTAATTGAAGCTTCCGAACAGTCTTCAAAGGCAGCCCCACATAGAGCGCGTTGCAGTAGTCTAATCGGGATGTGACAAGAGTGTGGACCACTGTGGCCAAGTCCAGCTTCTCAAGGTACGGGAGCAGCTGGTGCACAAGTTTTAACTGTGCAAAGGCTCCCCTAGCCACCGCCGAGACCTGGGGCTCCAGGCTCAACGATGAGTCTAGGATCACCCCCAGACTGCGAACCTGTGTCTTCAGTGGGAGTGTGACCCCATCCAGAACAGGTTCATAGCTCATAGCATTTCTCAATTATTTTCCACATATAGGAAGAAAGCCACAGGTATCAGGAAATGAAGAGAAAATTTACCGAACCCTAAGATCTGCATGGCATTGTGAAATGCCATGTCATTTGTGAATTTCTTTATTCCTTCACCCACCCAATTGAACAGACACATTTGTTTTCCACGTACAAAACCAGTCATGCTGCAAACAGAATTCAAAAAAAATCCCAGTTTTACAGGGAGTTGTTATGTAGTATAAGAGATGGCCGTTGGGTCTAGGGTAAGAGGCAATAATCCTGAACCTTCCTACAAAAGAGATGTCACTGCTTGCTGTAAATACATTTTAAGATGTAAATAGGTTTTTAGGCTTTAGGTTTCAATTCCGTACAAGGACTATGTTCTGTTTTACCATATTTGAATGGTATTAACAAATGCTGGTGCTTATAGAAGACTTGGATACACTATAGTTTAGCATTATTGCCAAATTCATCTGACAATGTATTGTTTGTTTCAGTACAATCCAGACCCCAGGACTAACTTAGCCTATTAAAATATGCAGATGTACAACACATAATCTAGTAGCTAATAAGAATGGGAGAACACTAGCAGAGGAAAGTCATTGCTATCATGTCCACTTCCACATTACACAGATATGACTCCAATTTAACATCAGGAGTCATGGAATTTCCACTTTATGGAGGGGCATTGACAATTCTCAATGAGAGTTCTACTGCTTCACCAAACTATAGAGTTCAACATTCTATGCGATGTTACCAAGGCAGTTAAATTGGGATCATAGTGCTGCAATTACATAATGTGAAAGGACCCCACGAAGCAGAAAACATGAAGATTTGGGGAGCCACAGGAAGGAAAACATAAATCATAATGAATAAGGAATTCATGTGTTCATGTAAGAATTGTGCTTGAATAGATTTGCATTGCTATAAAAACAGTTTAAAATACCTTTTCCAGTGCATCTCTGTCAACCAACTCTTGCACGGCCAAAAGCTTGATGCTACAAGAAGAAGAAGAAAGAGAGAGAAAAGAGAACACAGAAAATGTGTCATTTAAAACCACAAACTAGCTCTGGAATGCTGAAAACATTACAAAGCATTAACTTATGGAACATTAAGTAGCAAGTTAGTCAAGTGATAAGCAAACATTGTTCTAGTACCATCAACCTATCTTCCTCTGTGCAAGCCGTCCTTTTTGCTTGACCTTGTGAAGGAATGACCTGCAAGAGTTTATATTGAGTTTATATTATCATCTGACATTGATGACATTATATGCCCTCCCCAAAGCAGTTAGAGCTTCTGTAAATTGATTTATAGCTGACAGCTTCAACTATTCCACTAAAATTCAAAATGCAAGAGCCACCATCATGAGATGTGTGTCATTCAACTGTAATAATGGGAGATGTGTGAGCTGAATTAAAAATCTGATTCTCCTTGCTTCCGAGTAGCTCACAATCAGAACATGTGTGCGATAAACAACCTTGATATTTGATCAAGAGTTGGAAGTATCCCACTTCTCTGTCTTTATGAATTTGATCTTTCACAACCATAGGCCTAAGCTAATGTTCATAATCACATTTTACAAAAATGTTCCACAGAAGCATGAGTGCGTCATCAGATAATATAAACATATTTGACCATCATTAATCTAAAACGTCACTTGGCAAACTTCAAGAAATCTACTTTGTTTCTCAATAATAACCATATTAATTCTGACAACCATTTCATATCACAGGATACTCCAAAACATTATAGAAAGAAAGCAACAAGGGACAGAAATAAGATTGTGGCTGGGCTCCTGAACTGACTAATTGAAACCACTGGGTTTTTTAAAGGAAGCAGCATTGCCAAGTGAGGATTTATAGCACAGCATAGTGAAAGAGAAATCAATTCATCTAAATTGTAGATGGCAATCTGGCACCAGTGCTGGTATATAAGGAAGAGTTGATTGGATGCCCTCAGTGATTTTTACAGAACAAATCTAAAAATAGGAGATGGTTATTACTGGATGTCTAATATGTTGCACTTCTCCAAGGACGACTACAAAGGTTGACTTTTTGAAAAAAGGTTTTGTGCAATTATACACCTAGCGATGGAGAATGATCATCCAAAGAACAGCCATAGTGTTGAAGCCAGGATTCAAAACCAGAGAGATAACTGTGTAGTAGGCTTGTGCATTTGTTCGTATGCTAGTTAAAATTCGGATCTAATTCGGATCTAAAGCACTTTTGAAGCGAGTTCTGACCCACCTGCTTACTGCCTTCCCAATATTAAGAATTTGAATCAAAAGGAGCTTTCATTTCTTATGTCTCTGATGTCTTCAGATGTAGATGTGACCAAGCTCCACTGAGAGGTGAAGCCAAACATGCTGGCATGCCTCTCAGCCAATCAGGACTGATGGAGGAGGGGAAAAAATGTTGTTGTTTTTTTTTAATTCCCAAAAATCTGTGGATGGGTGAAACATTATGAAACTTGATAGGCAAAGAGTGATAAATATGTTCTACCATTGTAGCAAGTTTCACCCGAATAACTTTAAAAATGAGGGAGAAAGGAGCCTCTGAATTTTTCCCATTTATAGTAATTTAATGGGAAGCGAGGAGACGCCACAATGTCTACACTGAACTACATTTTCCAGAAAGCATTGGGCTGGAGCAGTGATCTATGGCATTGAGGGACAGTCTATTATAATATATACAATCATGGAATCTGCAAAGAGGAGTTAAGGAAATAATAGTACAGTAGAGTCTCACTTATCCAACACTCGCTTATCCAACATTCTGGATTATCCAACGCAGTTTTGTAGTCAATGTTTTCAATACATCATGATATTTTGGTGCTAAATTCGTAAATACTACATAGCATTAATGTGTATTGAACTACTTTTTCTGTCAAATTTGTTGTATAACATAATGTTTTGGTGCTTAATTTGTAAAATCATAACCTAATTTGATGTTTAATAGGCTTTTCCTTAATCTCTCCTTATTATCCAACATATTTGCTTATCCAACATTCTGCCGGCCCGTTTATGTTGGATAAGTGAGACTCTACTGTATATATAAACCATACTCTCAGCCCCAGAAAACCAAATCAAACAGGAAATAACACTTTCAAATCAGGAACAGATTTCCTTATTCAGAGGATGATAGTTATCTTCTGGGAGTGGTTTCACGGTGTACTATGATTTTTGTTCTTGGGTGATAAATGCCATTTCCTAATTGGTTCTGTCATAAAAACATGGCAAAACTTTATTATACTGCCAGAACATTTTCTTTGAGCAAGGGACATTTGTTCTATAAATAGCACATTATGGTTTGTTGAGTCTCTCTCCAGAAATTTAACAAAGTTTCAGCCACAAAACAAAGTTTCTGAAGTAGAGCAACAACTTTCAAAGTAAAGACCAACCAATAAAACAGGAAAAGCACTTTCAAACCAGGAACAGATTTCTGTTTGTATTATTAAAAATTTGTTTTATAAAAACTTTGAAAATTTGCCAAAAATCTGAGGATAAGTCAAACATAAATTTGGTGAGCTAACAGTGGTAAATGTGTTCTACCACTATAGCAAGTTTCATCAGGATAGCTCAAAAAATGAGGGAGAGAGAAGCCCCTCAATTTTCCCCATTGACAGTAATGCTTTTCTTCATGCGCGTCTGCCATTAACGAAGTATATACGAAGATTCGAAAGTTTTGAACTTTTTGCCTTCAAAATTCAGAAATGACTTTAGAAACAAAGCACCAGCACCCCCTACCTTCGAACAGAGTTTAGAAAAAAAAAATTCTGGATCACACATACTTACTGTGTAGTATAAAGAATGGTAGGCAAAAACTCTATATGCCATTACCCAAATTGAAGTGATGAACTGCAGCCACATTTGCAAGAATGCCTAACATTTATCCCAGTAATGAGTAACAATACAGTTCTCCATTTGCTGCAGTTCCCAGCATTCCTGGCTATGTTCACTAGGACTGATCAGTAGAGGATGATGCAGCCTGATAATGTCTGGAGGGCCGAGCTTTGCCGACTCCTGCATTGTACCAATGGGCCACAGGAAGTCAAGCTCTAGACTCCTGTACCTAAAAATTTACTTCCTGTTAATTTATATCTAACAACAATAAAACAGTTCTAAAACTTTGAGATAATACACCTCTAAATCTAAGGGAAATCATTAGCTATTTTGTGTACGGAATAAGGATAAAATAAAGAGTTCTGTACTAAAAGCAATTATTTGTGTCCTGGACTGGAGCAAATGCATTCAAAGAGGAAAGCATAATCAAAATCAAGGAAGAGAACTCGGAACACTTTTTCTTAATTGGAGAAGCATCATGGTTCCAAAACAGTGCAGTGATACAGGCACCTATTTTCCCACACATTTGTACCTGGCATGTATTACATTTTAATGGGATTTGGGGACTAATGATACAGACCAGGTTCCCAATCTTCTCAACCCTCCAGATGCTTTGGACTTCAATTTACAGAAACCTCAGGCAGCACGGCCAATGATCTGGGATTGTAAGAATTGAAATTATCCAGAATCAGTGGCATAGACAACCAGTTAGCAATACTTTGCACTGCGCACCATGACCAGCTATCACTTCTTCCATACACATCAATGAACAATTGGTTAATGAGAGGGATATACATAATCTTGCATTCTGTTGCTTAATTCCAATTACACTAGACCTATTGAATCACTTGCTGAACACCTAGGTAATCCCATTGATTCAATGAATCTATTTTAATAATAGCTATTGATAGGTATCCTAGGTAAAGAGGTATTTCATTTTCTACCAGTCAACTCCTTTATAAAAAAAATTGACTGATATATGGGGAAACCATTGAGTATACATGCTTCCTCATCCACCACTTATTTGACTACTTTGCAACCTCTACCTCAGCCTTTGGGTAGTGTGGTTCTCACACCTATGTTGCTGATGGGTTCAATGGGAAACTTTTTCTTCTTCTGTCTACCCTAATAAAAGATCAAGAAGCAGGCATAGCTTTAAAGGAATTAGGAGTCTTTAAAGAAATAAGAACCTTGGATAAATACAATTCATTTAAAAATGCAACACCTTATTTTCACCAGTAACTTTGTGAACATTGTTCCAATGGATCTGTATGTTTTCTAGTACTATATCTGGCAATACCAAATGGAACAGTTACCTAGAAGAGAAGCAATCCTTACAACAAGCCATGGTATCTGTTCATCCATTAAGCAAACATAGTAAGTAGCAGGAATAGGACAACATATGGAAAAGTGGTACAGTATGTCACTGAGAGTTGCATCAAGAAGAGACATGAAAACAAATTCATCTGTTGGAAAGCTATTTTGGAAAAAGGTGGAAAGTTTAGTGAAGGAGCATAAGAACTTAAATGTTTTGTTTTAGTCAACACATTAAGTAAAACTTCCAACAGTTTTAGTTATTTGTACTGGGATAAGTCCTGTTAAGCATTTGAGATACGTTTCATTTCAGAAATTGAAACAGCTCACAATATGTTTTGCCATGACAACATTAGTAAAGGTTCTTGAAACTAACCCCTACATGTATGATATTCATTTTGCTTTAACCCGTCATAAAGTAATTTATTCTACATACTGAGGATAATATATGGCAGATGGCCACACTTCTACCAACTCCCCCTTTCACTTCTATTTTTCCTGGGTTGTCTGTTTCCAGGTAAATCAAGATTAAAAACACTGTGCCTATCCCCCCTCCCCACCAGATAATGCATCTATGAAACAAGAGGATGAATTACATTTTGGTCCAATGCCAATTCAATTCTTCTAATATGGACTCAAAAGAAACATAATTTTAAAAATAATGCACTGAAGTTAGAATGTAAGTGTCTATATGTCTGATTGCCCTCATAAGAAGAATACTATGGTACTTCTTGAATTGCTGAACAGATTTTGCCTCAGGTGATGATGATGAGCCTATATTTCACAAATTTAATTAGCTGGAATTCTTTTCATGTTGTATCTAAATGATAGTGCTGAGTTTCCAGAAAACTTTTCAGGAATGGTAACAGTGCCAAAGCTAATGTTGCCAAAAATGTGCAGGATATCACTTGGGCTTACACAAAGGCAGAAATTAGGAACCTCTGGCCCTCTGGACATTTTGGACGTCAGCCTTTGAAAGCCCCAAATCGCTCACCTAAATATAAAGGATTGTGAAAGCTGCTGAAAACATTTGGAGAGGTTTATCACTTCTGTGTGAGAGAAAACTCTAGCTCAAACTGGAGATCAAAAGCAGCCTACAGGATTGGGGTATCTGTCAAAGTGACACCAAGTATGAAAAAAACATCCCTATTCCTTTTGAGAAAGTAAACATTTGATGGGGGTATTATTTATGTTAAGAACATTAAAACAGTACAGAAAAAGGATGGGGAAGCATGTGCCTCATTTTGCTTTACTTATCCTGCAAAATGCCCCTGGCACAACAATTAAGTTGAGAATTGGGAAATCTTAACCCAATGGCATCCTCTTCATTAAGGAGAGAGAAAGAGAGAACTGGGAAGAAGGAAAGGGAGTAAATGGGGTGGCAGAGATTCAGATGTAACAGAAAATGTGAGAATGGGAGTGGACCCACTAACTGTCAACTTATGTCCCTTCTAGGGCCCAAGATAGCTCATAGAATAATTAAAAGAGATAACTATATATTTAGTTTTGTATAACTATTGCTAGGAATGTTACAAGTCAATGTATATTATTTTTTTCTTTATATCTTTTTGTCATTTTGTAGTGTATTAAATTTTTCTTTTCTGTATATTTTTTTCCTTTCTTCTGTTTTGTTATTCTACATTCTTCTTTATTATACAGTACAAAAATACAAATACAACAACTACGCATTGAAGGCTGACAGTAAGCAGACAGTTAGTTACTAAAACCTCACTGGACAAAAGGGTAAGTTCTCCTTCTGAGTGCATATGACATTTTACCTGGAAAGAGTTTCCCTACAAAGATAAAATAGAAAGGCATTTTATTATGCCTTTGGAACAGGCAGGTAAGCCAACGCCTCCCAAAAACAACTAGACAGCTGCCCCATTCAAAGCAACAATATGCAAGGAATCACTGTGGTGAGTCACTGAGACCTGGCACAAGACCCATCTAAGCAGGAGTAGGGTAGGGGTGAAATAATAATAATTTGGAGTCCAAGAGAAGTATTGTTTGCAGAAGAATCTCAATTTCAATATTCTTGCCCAAAATGCAAAGCTTTTCCAGAGCACTTGTGTAGTTGAGCAAGGCAGGAGAGTAAGAAGGGAGGGGTGAGAGAAGAAGCATGAGGAAAGAGGGCAAGACCATATGGAGTTTTGAGCAATAAGGATTTTTTAAAACTTGCCTAGGTTAAGAAGATGGGAATGGTAAAGAAAACAACTACAGTCTTGGCATTCCCTTTCCCTGCTGGGAGAGAAGGGTGGCTGGGAGAAAGAAATCAGAATTTTGGAGATGTGGTCAGGAAGGCTTGCAACTTGGTAAGCCTTCTGCACAGGGCACGGCAGAAGATATAATGTCTCCTTCAAATATGCTTTCTGTGCCTGGGAAGCCAGCTGGAGAAGGAAAAACAGCAGAACATAGTTTTACCCTCTCTCTTTGTGGCCCCCTGACAAGGAACTCTCATCTAAGGACAAACTAGCTTAACCCAGCCAAATTCTCTGGGGATCAGTAGTTGCTGTCTCTTCAGGCTACTCTGGAGAATATTTGCACATTTCTCTAAAAAAATGTGAACTCTGATGTTTTATACCTTAAATCTCTCTAACAGATGGTGAATTGAGTAAAACTGCTAACATTAGAGCTACTTCAGCTCTGTCAGAACACACCCACCTCTCCAACTACTCTCAATATGGAGATTGCTTCCCCCATTAACATCTAGGTCCAGGAACACATTTCTAAAATAAATCAAGATTTGCCTGTATCTATATAGTCTCCACTTTCCTGTCAAAATGAGGATTTGTAGCACTGATCATATGAAGAGAAGAAAAGTTGTGCAATAAAATGAATTTCCCATATATGCTGCTTGTTAGAGATTGTCTGTATATCATCTAAACCAAATTGGCAGCACCCAAATTGGTATTTAAGAAAATACTACTTTCAAATAAGCCAAATCAAACTGCATTGTTGAAGTCCTGCCGAACCAATGCATACAAGCATTTTCAGGAACTTTTGAACTAAGAGCCTTTCCAGACATGGCAGAAACCCACTTCCTCCCAAGTTTCTATCTCTACCCCAACTCAAACCCTGGACTTTTCCTTGAGGGGTAGCTAGATGCCATGCCAGGGCAACCAAAGATTGACTCGGGATGGCATCCAGCCCCCCATCCCTCCCAAAAACACTTACTGGAGGGGCCTGTCAGCAGTGCAGGCCCTTCTACACAGTACTCCTCATGTGAAAAAAACAACATCAGGAAAACCCAGGTTTCTCCACATTAATTTGCTTTTACCTGCGGCATCATTTGGATACCTCAGGTAAAAGCAAGACAGGTCCCATGTTTTGGGCCTGTCTGGAAGGGCCCTAAATCAGGATTGGTGTTTACATGGTCCTCCAGATTGTTGTTGAATTACAATTCCCAGCAGCCCTAGCCTGCATGACCAATGGTGAAAGTTGCAGAGCAATATTTGAAGCCCTCCTGATTTCCAACGTTGGCCTAAATCTCACTGCTAATATCATCTAGGACAGACCAGTCAAATCAAGGCCCTTCTACACAGCCATATAACTCAGAATATCAAGGCACAATATCTGCTTTGAACTGGGTTATCTGACTCTGTACTGCCATATAATCCAGTTCAATTTCAATTTGATACAGCTGTGTGGAAGAGGACCCAATGGGATTTGCACAAGCTCTGATTCAGCGTTTGATTCAATATGCTTCTTCAAGTTGGGTCTGGGACTGGATAAATAAGATGCTGGTTTAAAAATTACAAATAAGAAAATTTCTGCTAAAGGACACAAATTTCCTCTCCATTCTATAGCTGTTCTTTACAAGGGGTTCAGGTGAAACAGTCAGTGAGCATTTATTTTTGAGATTGGCTTCTAATTTTCACAGAAACTGTCAGAGGGTCCTTCCACACCACCATATAACCCAGAATAACAAGGCAGAAAATCTCACAATATCTGCTTTGAACTGGGTTATCTGAGTCTACACTGCCATGTATTCCAGTTCAAACAGATAATGTGGGATTTTATTCAGCTGTGTGGAAGGGGCCAGAGAGCTATCATTTCTTTATTTGTAGTACATTCTTCTATTGTAACAATTTTCTGAATTTGTACATAATCAAACCTATTTTCACTTGCTCTTGCCTTAAGAAATGATATTTTGGATTAAACAATATACAATAGTAATAACAGAAAACCCACTTAAAATAATTACAGAAAGTTTGTGTTAGTAAAATTAGACTGGGAATTACAACCTCTACAGGTCTTTTTTTCTGGAGCATTTAAAAGAGATTGGAATGACTCATTTAACTGATTTTTAACTTACTGGAAGAAAAAAAGTCAACATAAGAAATAGGGCTATAATGGTTAAAAAACCCCCCAATAATACTTGGATTGTGACATGAAAAACATAGAATATTAATATTTTGCAAACACACAATCTATTCTATATGGCTCCTTCACTTTATTCTTTTAATTTCCCTTGTGGATTGTTCTTTGATTTTGTGATTTTGTTCTCCCTGATTATGTGGAGGAGCAAGGTAGGGCAGGCTTTTTAAAAGGAAAAAAATGCCTTATGATTTTTCAGCATGCCTTGACATAAACTGCAACTAAAATAAAATTAAAGAACTATAGGAGGAACCCAGAAATAGCAGCGGATTGTTTCTCTTAAGGGTTTATCGTCTCAGGAGCTTAGTTCTGCATCCTTGCCAAACAGATTTAAGCCCTGGAAGCAATCAAATGTAATTTAAGGTTGTCAGATTCCCTGCTTTCATGGAGTGTCTCAGCTAAATCCTATTCAGCTCTTTCAGTGAGGCTCACATCTCCCATTAACTTGTAACAGTGTTTGACCCACTTGCACATTACAGACTTTTAACAAAGATCTTTTCAGGGCAAACCACCTATCAGAAGCAAATGTTTTAAGGCAGCTTCATAAATAACAATATTCTAAATTGAACTGATTTTTGTAAGGAATACAGCATTAAACTCTTTGCTGCTCTCTTTGTGCAATTACAAAAATGTTCATTGTGAAGCCACAACCAATTACTTCTGCAAAGTATGTTTATATGGAGTAAAAATCCAGGTCTGGATAAATGAACATGGATAGTGAAAAATCAACTAAGTATCCTCCTAGCATCTTTCAGTGTAATAAATACTTCCAGTCTCTTTCAAGAGCTGTCATTTAAAAAAAATCCTGAGGCCTATGGTTTTGACAGCAATATTGTATAAAGACACTGGACAAAGTAGTAGCCTCAACTATGGTATTAAATTAATCTAGGAGAGAGGAACTCCCCAACAAATTCCACACAGTGGGCTTCAGAGCTGAACATATCAACATGTAGTTTTGACAGCTGAGCTCTGCACTACTTTGACTATGCCAGAGGCAACTTCCTCAAGTCACACGAATCACTTCATTCATTTATAAGGATAAAGCAGCTCAATGAAACATATGATGCTTAGCACAAGGAGATCACCTTGAAACACCTTTTGTGTGCCTCAGCATGCAGAACCAGATCTGAATGGGATCCCAACCCCTTCTGGTGGTCCATTAATTTCGTTGGTGGGCCCTGCTGGGTTTACCTGTCAGTATGTAGTATGTAATGTCCTGAACAGCAGTGGACATTCAGATATAGCCATCATCTTAATCTCAAATATCCTGTACGATTGGCTATTCAAGAAAATCATGAACTGATGCTGTCCCCGTGTCCAGTAAGTCCTCTCGTCGATATCAAGAATCTCTAAAACCTACAGATACAAATTATTCCTCTTTTGAGTACAACTCAGAGCACCACCAACACAGCTTTGAACAGCACAGTTGATGCTGGCAATTATACTCAAAGATTAGAAGCTGCCCAAACTCCGAAGATGTAGTATATGAAAAAGCATCAGTATGATGGTTGGTGTTTCATTTAAAGTTGTTTGACATTTCTCAGCTTCACGCCTGGCCAACCTCACAGCTTTATGATGGAAGTGAAAACTGAAAGCATATATTCCATAAAGTATGGAGGGCTGTAGGAAATTGCAGTGGAAATATGTCTATTTGAAACATCATTAAAAACTGAAACTGGATATCAACACCCATTCATTTTGCTTTATAATTTGAAGACGGGCTCTTTTCAAAGCAGCTTTGGGCACTCACACAGATGCCTTTTTCTTTTTTTAAATTAGGCCATCTGTCTCAAGTTGTTAGGCAGAACTTTGTCATTTCACAAACATCTTATTAGTTTCATGTTGGAAGCTGCATGATAGTTAAAAGTCGCAGTGGGGAAAATTAAACTTGTGGCCATTCTGAATGCCCTATTATAAATTCTAAAAACCATAAAGTAAACAAGATGATTTTCCCCATTGGGACCCAGCTGTTCCCTTGCTTTGATAATGATGAATTTAATGGGGTTATACCGCTATATGGAATCTTAAGCCTCAGACTGAGAGTAGAGATAGCCTCTCACAGCTACTATTCTATTATTCTTTGTGTTACACATATTAATGTTGCTGGAGATTTCAATGCCAAATGACACGTCCTTTCAATTGAAAGTTTCAAGAAATGGCTCAGCTTTCTTTGTCATTCTAACCCAAAGTAGCATTCACTTTTTCCATGAGGACTGAATATGCAGAATCATATTAATAACAGGGCTTCAAAAATATCTTTTTTGATTTATACCTCCATGCTAACTGGAAGATTTCGAGGGAAATGTTTGGATTTGTAGAGAATGGCAACATTATTGCAAGTAGAGTTACTTATGTATTAATGTTATCACAGTTAACAATTCAAGCTGCTTACCACAAGAAGATAACGCTAGATCTTAGATTTCTGCAAAACAGATGGGATGTATGCTATAGACTTAAAACAATATTCCTTATCTAGAAACAGTCATTTTTTGGGGATGGATACTTCTTAGCATCACCAAAAGGCTATAATTCCTATAGTTCTTTGAGAGAGGGCCACAGTTTTCTGTATAGAACGTCCCAGATTCAATCCCAGGCATCTTTAGTGAGAACCAGAAGTATTATTGCCAGTGCCAATCAATGTCAACAATACTAGGAGACCACTCACATTATGCAATTATAGCACTATGATTTTACTTTAATTACCGGTTTCCATCCTGTGGAATTCTGGGATTTGCATTTTAGGATGGGCATTCAAAGGTCTCGGCCAGAGAGCTACTGCTAGGGAAAAGTGGAATTGATGTACTATCAATGGCTGGATCTAGACTGCCATATAATCCAAATTATTACATGAGATAATACAGATTATCTGTTTTGAACTGGATTATATGGCAGTGTAGATGCACATAATCCAGTTCAAAGCAGATAATGTGGATTTTATATGACAGTGCACATGGAGCCAGTGTGTAATGTGAAAGGGAGCAGCCTGAACCAGTGGTTCTCAAAGTGTGCTCCAGGGAGCCCTTGGGGCTCCATGAAGTATACTGAGGGGCTTCGTAGTTTCCTCCTCCTCCTGCCTAAGCTTTCCCTCCTCCTTCCTCCCCTCCCCCTCTCTCACCACCAAAAGTCTTTTTCCCTTCACTTCCCTGGCCCCCAAAAGCATTTTTCCTCATCTTCCCTGCCATCCAGGTCCTTTTCCTCTTGCCTTCCTTGCTTCCAAAACATTATTTACCTCCCACTGCTCAGAGAGTACTTGGATTGTGCTTTTCCTGCATGGCAGAAGGGAGTTGGACTGGATGGCCACTAGGGCTGCTGCTCCAATTATTATTATTATTATTATTATTATTATTATTATTATTATTATTATTATTATTATTATTTTATTATTATTATTATTATTATTATTATTAATATTATTATTACTATTAAGGCTAGAAGGGAATCTGTTGGGGGAGCTCTGATTGTGTTTTTCCTGCATGGCAGAAGGGGGTTGGATTGGATGGCCCCTGGTGTCTACCACTAAAATATTGTTAAGTTTATGTTGGTCTAAAACAGTGGTTCTTAACCTGTGGGTTGCAGCCCAGCAGTGGACTGGCAGAAGAAAAATTTAGGTCGTGAACCTTCTTCTTAATTTAATTCAATTTAATTCTGACTGATCTTTTATATTGACTTTATACCGGTAAATGTGCAGTTCCCAGCACATGTTGCAGTTGCGTTGCTGCACCTCACAATGTATATTTTTCATGCTCTGTTTTATCCTGCTTGCATTCTGTTGGATTTTACAGTGTTTTGTATAGTTTGTTTGATGTTATTTCTGTAAATTCATATGACCATTGATAATTTAATGCTGCTCCTTTATGCAGGGCTGACTATCCTCACCTGCCCCTTTGCCATCCCGGGTCGCCACCACTGTTCCCGCTACCTCCCTCTCTGCTGTTGCCTGGGCCCACCCCCATTCCCTCAGAGGGAGGGAGGCAAAGCCCCTCCTGGCTCTGTCCTCCTCCTCCTGTAGAAGAGGACTCCACAAGAAACGTTTGCTTTAAAAAGGGCTTCGCAGCTGAAAATGTTTGAGAATCCCTGGCATAGACCAATGGTCTGGATCAAATATTGAGTGAGTACAATCAAGGGTCCAATGTTCCTAAGGTAGACAAAGGCTGGATCTACACTACTCTATATCCCAGAATATGATCCCAGATTATCGTCTTATCCCAGATTATCTGGTAGTGTAGAGTCATATAATCCAGTTCAAAGCAGAAAACCTGAAATTAGATCCTGGGATATAAGGACAATGTAGAAGGGGCCTGCCATATACTCCAGATCATCAAAGCAGATAATCCACATTCTCTATTTTGAAGTGGATTATATGAGTCTGCACTGCCATATAATCCAGTTCAAATCAGATAATCTGGATTTTACCCAGCTGTGTAGAAGGGGTCTAATTTTAAAAACCATAATATTTGTAACATATAACCTTTTCAGATGTCAGTCTAAAGGTATGCTCCCAGGAGTGACATTCTTGACTCATTCCACTCCACCCATTATGCAACCACTATCTCAGGTAATAAAAGAGGATACAATCGCTTGGTAACTGTCTCCAAACTCCCTGTGAGATAAACCTTTATTAACGAGAAAAGCGAGATATGTGAACTGACCTTGATAGTTCTGTTATAATTATGGATGAACACTATCTATAACAGCTTTGTGAAGGAAGACACAGGGTTTTGTTTTGTTTTGTTTTTAAAGTAAAGTTTAATAGGTTATGCTAAAAGCTTTCTACTTTAGGCAATATGGGATAGTGTCTTATGCTGTGGTTAGTTGTGTTATGACCACCACCTTGAAGTTGTTCCCAGTAGCAGAATTCTTTCTCTGGAAAAGACACTTGGAGTCTATGCTATTTAAGGTATCATTCAAGTTTGATATACCCAATTGGCATCCAGTACTTTCTAGTCTCTACACAGCAGCTCTGCAGCTCTTCAAAATTCTATTCTCTTAAAGGCGTGGTAACTAGTATTATTGCAGATCTCTCAGCAAATGGCGAGCAATCTCGCAACTAAACTGCAACAATACTATCTTGTGTGATCTGACAGCAGGAATGTCTCATAGCAGGTGGAACACAGAGTAGCACTCCATATGTTTTAAAGTCCTATTTGTCCTCCCTATTTCAACATGTATCAATTTATCAGAACAACCTTCATTTTTTCAGTGTAATATATTGCTTCCCGCCATAAAAAATAGTTGCAAACAAAAAGAAAACAAAAATCCACCACAAATATTACAGAAGAAGAAAAGAACTTTTACAAAACTATAAAATCCTAATTAGCATTGGGCTTTTCTTTAGCAGACAACTTTTTGGTTCAAACCAGCCTTCACCTTTTAACTAGTAATAACAGACAACTGTTTTAACATGTTTACTGTATCCTGTTTAAAAAGTTTTCTGCCATTATGAGTTCAAATAATTTAAATACATATTCAGTGTATTTTAAATGTTGTAATTGGATTGTCTATTTAGTGTATTTTTCTTCAAAAATGTACGATATGTTATTTTAGCAATGTTTTGTTCTAATTTGCATTGTAACCTGTCTTGGATAGTATACTGGGGAAAAGGAAATAATATACATTAAATAAATAAGCAGAGGACACAACCCCAAATAACAAAAACATATTTAAAAAACATGGAATGCTAAACATGATTACCATACACATACACGTCAATATTCTCCAATATCCCACTCAATTTAAGAGGAACATCACACAAAAAACCCAAGTATGCGATAAGGTCCCCCCCCCCCTTTTATTCCCTCATGAAGACTGCATAAACATCCATGTGTGTGTGAGTATTAAAAAATAGATATATGCCAACTATGCCATTCTTCTATGAGCAAAGTTTTGTTTTACATTTGATGTGGGATTGGGTGAGACCCACCTGCTTCTTTGCATTTTAAAGGAGTGAAATCCAAGAAAGCTTCATCACTTGATTCTTCTCATGAAAAAGTCATATGAGCACCTCACTGGACACATGACACAAGTTATCTAAGCACAGGTCAGTGGCAGGTTGACAGCTTTTCACAGGCATGCAGCAGGTAATCATGCAGAAAAATGCCTTATCACCTGCTTGTCAAATGTAGGTATGACAGCCTTCCTGCTTTGCTCATGTAAATTACAGCAATGCCATACAAATGATAACATATGATTAAGACGACTACCTTGTATGAACAAAAAGGAGTCAACCAACTGCACTTAGACACATGATTCTATTGAACGTGGTAATGACCTAAAGGAACCAGATCCTTTAGGATCAACTTGGATAGAAGACTGCCAAGGAATAACTATTATAGGCTGTATTTTGGAACTGGTAACACCACCTCTGAGTATTTCTTAAAGAAACTCTCTGAAGGACATGGTCTTGAAGGTACATTCACACACACAATCTGAGGAGAAAAGAAATTCAATCTCACTCCTCTGCCTAAGCTCAACACTCACAACTTTCCACTGAAAGCCTGTTATTGGACTACAGTCCCAGCATTCCTCACTACTGTTTATGCTAGTTAGGGCTAATGGGAATGGTCCCATGACATCATCAAGCTTTAGCTGGCTACCAAAAAGCACAAGGTATAAAGTTATCACACAGCAATGCAATATTGCTAGTTACATAAACTTGAGGAAAAAGACATTCATTAAAAACTGGCAAGAATCTTTGTTTTATATTATAAAACATTCATTTATAGATGGTCAGGGGTGCTCAATGGCGTGGGCACCCTGCAATGCAGGAGCAGGGAATGGTTGATCCATGGGCAGCACCAAACCCACCTATCATATTTATGTAATCTCCCAACACCCCAGGATCCATACAAAGCTCCCTTCTTTTACAGTTTAGGAGGAAGGCTTTCACTCCAAGATAGCCTTGTTACAAAACTACACCAAATGTATGACAATTTTGCAGTCCTCACTGCCCTAACTGCCCCCCATTAGCCCCAAATAGGCCAAGTAGGAAATGCTGTCCCATCACTGTGGTTCCAGAAAAATGTAGCCCAGTTTACAGCAAATAAGCAAGACTACTTCTTAAACATTCATCCACATTTTATGCAACTATTTACTCTGAAACCTAAACTCTTGTGTTTTCCTTGAGATCTGGTAATTTAAAATAAGGATATAATCTTTTCAATAAAACAAACAAGTAATAAAATACTCAATATGGTGCATGGGGCATTTCTCTCTCCCCTTTGCCCTGCTCATGTCTTATCATGCACTACAGTAAAAATTCCCTGATGAGTGTATTCAGACCACAATGACCTTTGCTATGAGTAAGTTCATTGAACTCAAGTAACTCAAAAATAGGAAACGCGCCAAACAGACAGCACAGAGGTTGTTAGGATTCCTTGCTGAAAAAGAGAAATGTGGTTGTTTTATTTGCAGCCTAGAAAGTGTAAGAATTGCAGAGAAGTCCCATGACATGCACGAAAGAGCGTCTTCAATTCATTAAAAGGAATTGAGCAATACTGAAGTAAGGATTGCTCAAAATTCTTTCAACAAACAAGAAGTATCTTCCAAACCATCTAATCAGGATAAAGAACTATTATCTAGATTAGCCTGTTTTCCAGATGCATTGGGTTGCAAAACCATCACCCCAAGTCTATTGTAGTCATAACTTGGAGCAGAGATTGAAAGTAATGTATTTTCTTAACCAATCATGAGTTAACTGTATTAAATCAAGTTATGTTAAAATGAAGGTAAGGAATGAAACATTTTGAATTGCCATTATATAAATTAAGGGCATTAGTATAGAAATCATCCAGGCCAGGCCCGTAGCCAGGATTTTGATTCGGGGGTGCTGGGATTTTGCTTCGGGGGGGGGGGGGGGTGAATCTGGGTGGGAGAGGATCTACCCTCGCAAACCTTTTGTATCATTATCCCAATACCCCCCTTGCATATGGGATGTATTGAGCATGGTGATCAGATCATGATATGAATAAACATAACAGTTTAAATAATAAATGTAAGGCCTTCTCATGGACCACTCTGAGAATTTGGGGGGGGGGGGCTGAAGCCCCTCAAGCCCCCCCCCCCCCCCCGGCTACATGCCTGCTCCAGGCATCCCCTGGGCAACGTCCTTGCAGACAGCCAATTCTCTTACACCAGTCTTGCAGTTTCTTAAGTTGCTCCTGACCCAGGAAAAAATTTAGAAAGGACTATAAAAATGTCATATACACTTTTGTTGGCAATGTTGCTACAAGTGAAATATTTTGTTTTGACTCCCTCAAAAGTGGTCTTTTTACACTTTAAATGCGCTTCCCTCATTTGTACACACCTTCCAGATGTGTATAGATCCCACAATCAAATTGCTAACTGTAGATAATGAGATTTGTAGTTCAGCACATCTAGAGAATGCTAGGTTGAAAAAGGCTATCCTGAAATACAGGATCTCACAGAATGGGCACTTCAGTTTTACCACTGATCTTCAGCTGAAGTATTACAACTGATCTGATGCATCTCTTTCCTTCTTTCTACCTTTGCCTACCCACTCATATATTCTCCACTCATCCTCCAAACACCATGGAATATTTAAAAAATAATCTGAGCAATTCCTGACAAAATGCCTCTAAACATTTCCCCAAAAGCACTTCCAAAATAACATTCAAAAAGAATTCAGCCCATGACTCATTATATCAAATCAGTTGGTGTCATTATTGCTCACTGTGTTACTTTTAAAATGTAATTTCATAAGAACTTAATTGCCTGGGAAAAAAATTCACAACAGGTAACCATGCTGTGTAATTCATTATTTTGTAATCTGGGCAAAAGTTGTGGTCCAGCCCATATACTAAGAACACCAGGCTTGGAAAATTGGCTCATGCAGCTCAGTACCTTACTATTCACAAGTCTCAAATCCAGAAATTATGTGGCTTAGAAACAATTTCAGCCCTTCAAATGTCAAGAAGCCCAAATTCCCAGGACCCTTACCTTTAGTCTCACTGGCCAAAACTGATGGAAGCTGCACTCTTAACATCTGGAAAACCACAAATCGCCCAGTGCCACCTTAAACAAAGATGTTGCAAAACTGAACCTGGAGTTTCATAAAGGCAATATTTCAGTTACAGTTTCAAAGACTAAAGTTCTTTGGGTGTCCTCAGGGTATACTGAAAGAAAGTGATCTGCCCATCTCAGATATTTCCTTCCTTTAAAAAAATATGAATGGGCTTAGTGCTGGAGGTTAATCATACCATAGTTGCAGGAAAACACCTACTGTTTGTTTCCCCACCCAAGGAGTGCTCGTGACCCCAGCAATGCTGCCAGTAACTTCTTGGCTAAAACAGTTCTATTAAGTTCTTAGGAGCTCCATGACAACACTCCAATTTTAGCACCTTTCATCATGTCTACATGCAAAATATTTGCAGACTTGCTTGACATGGAAAGATGTTAGAAATGATCTGGCAAAAGTGTAACATATTGCTCAACGAAGTGCCATTTCTTTACCACTTTCTTTTTCACCACAGTCATTGCCACAACACTGCATTCAGAAAGTAGGCCACAGGTGCCCTGTTGAATTGACATATGATGGACACTTGTCATTTTAAAAAGCTGGAGTTGGGAGCAACTGCCCTCGCAATAACCTTGTCCAAAAAGGAAGATTTGATACTGGTTGTTTAGGTCCAGGGGTCCAGGGAGGGCATTTTAGAAGTGGTTTTCCACCAATTCTTTCAAACAGAATGGAAAACTTCTCTCCCAGAGCAATGCATTAATACTACATTGCTACATCTCTTGACTGGATGGCCAGCCAAAAGGAACAGGAATCAAGAAGACTAGTTGTCATCCTTATTCAATCTAGCAACCCGTCCACATCTGCAGTACTCATCAGCAGAAAATGACCCCCAGTGTAATCTTTCTAATGGAATTCCTAGACATCTCATTGACAACTTCTGCTATAACAAAGGCATTTCTTATCTGAGAGATTTTGCTTTTTAAATTATTTTAAAAGCATCACAGCAGACTACTGAGGACAACTGGATTCAGAGGGGATATTTGAAATAAAATAGGATGGATAATCTATACCCTTTTCTCTGTTATTGAACCAAGACATGTTTTAGAAGAAATAATTCTTCTGCTACTCTGAAAAGGATACAAGAATTGTTTAATTTATATTGAAAGCACTTCATCCAAAAGGAAGCCAGTGCTTACAGCCCATTTTTTTTGATGAAACCTAAGAGACATATTAAGCTTGGCTGTGTGGGCTTGGGTATGGTGGTTGAACTCACACTCTGCTGGTGTCAAAATCTCAGCAGAAAGAGCTGTTTTTAGATACAGCAACAGGGAAAAGCAAGTAAGCTAATGCTTAAAAACAAAAACAAAACCAAGGACAGCCTTTCTCTGTACTGATTAAAATCTCTTAATGGTATCCAAACCAGGATTTCCAGTTTGGAGAAATAATTTGGGGGGGGGGGGGTGTTGAGCTTGTTCATATAAAATAAAATTACATAGTTCAACTTTTATATGAGGAACACCCATTCTCTTACAAAATCCTTAATAGCAGTAATAACAGATGCAGCCATCGTCTTTAGACTGGATTCTAAGCAAAACAACAACAGGAGGGGCAGGGGAGCAAGAAGACTGGATGTGATGGCAATGCACGCCTGTTGTTCATATCACTCTTAGCTTGGCATGCAAAAGATGCTAGCCCTGTCACTACCAATTCTAGGGCAGCTAAAAATTCACCAACATTTTATTACTTAAATTTATTTAAAACCACCCTAATAATAATAACAACAACAACAACAACAACAACAACAACAATAAAGTTATTTCTTACCCACCTCTCCTCACAGCTCGATGCAGGTTATAACATTCTGCATCTTTTTCTATGAACCGGCATGAGCTTTAAGATCTACCGGAGAGGCCCTTCTTTCGGTCCCACCTTCCTCTCAAGTGTGGTTGGTGGGGACGAGAGAGAGGGTCTTCCTAGTGGTGGCCCCTTGGCTCTGGAATGCCTTCCTGAAGGAGATCAGACTAGCTCCTAACCTACAAACCTTCTGCATACAATTACTACAAAGACC